>NW_028270188.1:19859751-20112181 GCF_037043375.1 Chiloscyllium plagiosum
GAGGATTGTGAAGTGAGAGAGATGCACAGGAGAAGGGGGCAACAAGTTGCCAGATGGAGTATAATTTGGGAAAATGGGAAGTTGGTCATTTTGGAGGGGATAATAAAAGAACAGTGCTATTTAAATGGTGGAAACTGTAGAATGTTGCACCACAAAGGGACCAGGGGGTAATTGTGCAGGAAACACAGGAAGCAGCAGATTCTGGGTCAGTCATGGAATCAAGGGTTCGGCTTCAGAATCGTCAAGTTTAAGGCAACACCGACACGGGTAAGGGGTTTCTGTAACAATGGAGCTGGTGTGAGGGGGAGACAAGGAACGTTTAACAGAATGGAATTCCTGGTGTTTGGGATTGTGTGGATGTCTGATCAGAAGGTCACCTTGGGGTCAGATATAACAGCAGTATTGTGAAGAATGTAGTGTACCTCAGATATTTCCCAGTGGGAGGGAGGGGCTCAGCAGTAAGGGAAAGGAATTTGTAATAGCAACTGAAGGCAATGGTTCTAACCATTACAATGTTTCACTGGAGAAAACTGCAGCTAACCGAGTAGTGGGAGCGTGGTAAGCAGTTTGATAACTGAGTAACAGTGGAGTAATGAAGACAGATGATGGGGAGGGAGAGCTGGGCAGTGTCAGTTTACATGTGAAACCTAACACAGTGCCTTTGGACAATGTCACCTCCTGGCAGTATGTCGGTGAGAAACAGGAGGGTCCAAGGATAGATCCTTAGATTCCCTACAGTGTGGAAACAGTCCCTTCGTACCAACCCTCCGAAGAGGAACCCATCCAGACCCATTCCCCTACGTTTACCACTCATTGATGCACCTAACACTACAGGCACTTTAGCATGGCCATTTCACCTAACCTGCACATCTTTGGACTGTGGGAAGAAACTGCAGCACCCGGAGGAAACCACGCAGACACTGGGAGAAAGTGCAAACTCCACACAGACAGTCGCCCGAGTCTGGAATCGAACCAGTGTCCCTGATGCTGTGAGGCAGCAGTGCTCACCATTGAGCCACCGTGCTGGCTAACCCCTTGAGGGACAACACATGCAATGAATTCAGAAAGGAAATCAGAGAGGGGTATCACAGCTACAGAAGTTACTATTGTCGAGGAGGGTCTGCCTACTGAGTCAGAATGGGTGGAAATTAGAAACAGTAAGGGAGCAGTCACCTCATTCGGGTTTACTACAGCCTCCCCCCCCCCCCCCCCCCCCCCCCCCCCCCCGCCAACAGCAGCAGGGAGATTGAAGAAAGCATAGGTCAGCAGATTTTGGTAAAGAGTGAATGTAATAGGGTTGTTGTAATGGGTGACTTTAACTTTCTCAATGTAGATTGGAACCTCCTTCGAGCAGATGGTTTTGTAAGTTGTGTTCAGGAGGGTTTCCTAACTCAGCACATTGAAGCGGCCGACGAGGGGAGAGGCCATTTTGATTTTGGTGCTCGGCAATGAGCTGGGACAGGTTCAGATCTTGTGGTGGGAGAGCATTTTGGTGATAGTGACCACAACTGCCTCACATTCTATATAGCCGTGGAGAAGGAGAGATGCAGGCACAATGGGAGGATATTTAATTCGGGAAAAGGAAACTATGATGCTATCAGACGTGAGTTGAGAACCATGGACTGGAGCAATTATTCCATGGAAAGGCCACGACAGACATGTGGAGACGGTTTAAGGAACAGTTGTTGTGAGTGATGCATAAATGTGTTCCTCTGAGACAGGCAAGAAGGGGTAAGATAAAGGAACCATGGATGTCGAGAGCGGAGGAGCTTCTTTTCGAAAGTAAGAAGGCAGCTTACGTAATGTGGAGGAAGGAAGGGTCTTGGTCAGCTCTAGAGGATTACAGGCCGGCGAGGAAGGAGCTCAAAAATGGCCTGAGGAGAGCCAGGAGGGGGCAGGAAAAAGGCTTGACAGGAAGGATTAGGGAGAATCCAAAGACATTTTACACGGATGTGAGGAGTAAGACAATGATCAAAGAAAGAGTAGGTCCGCTCAGGGATAGCATAGGGAACTTGTGTGTAGAGTCTGAGGAGGCAGGGGAACCCCCTAAATGAGTTTTTTGCTTCTGTCGTTACTAAAGAAAAGGACCTTGTAGTGAATGAAACCATTGAGGAGCAGGTAAGCATGCTGGAACAGATAGAGATTGAGGAAGCTGATGTGCTGAACATTTTGACAAACATTAAGATTGACAAGTCGCTAGGGCCAGACTAGATTTGTCCTCAGCTGCTTTGGGAAGTGAGAAATGTGATTGCTTCGCTGCTTGCGAAGATCCTTACATCCTCGCTCTCCACTGGAGTCGTACCTGAGGACTGGAGGGAGGCAAATATAATTCCTCTCTTCAAGAAAGGAAATAGGGAAATCCCCGGCAATTACAGACCAGACACTCTCACGTCTGTCGTCTGTAAGGTGTTAGAAAGGATTCTAAGGGACAGGATTTATGAGCATCTGGAAGAGCATGGCTTGATTTAATGCAATCAATACGGCTTTGTGAGGGGCAGGTCATGCCTCACAAACCTAACTGATTTCTTTGAGGATGTTACTAGGCAAGTTGATGAGGGTCGAGCTGTGGATGTGGTGTATATGGACTTCAGTAAGGCATTTGATAAGGTTCCCCATGGTAGCCTCATTCAGAAGGTCAGGAGGAATGGGATACAGGGGAACTTAGCTGTCTGGATACAGAATTGGCTGGCCAACAGAAGACAGCGAGTGGTAGTAGAAGGAAAATATTCTGCCTGGAAGTCAGTGGTGAGTGGTGTTCCACAGGGCTCTGTCCTTGGGCCTCTACTGTTTGTAATTTTTATTAATGACTTGGATGAGGGGATTGAAAGATGGGTCAGCAAGTTTGCAGACGACACAAAGGTTGGAGTGTCGTTGACAGTGTGGAGGGCTGTTGTAGGCTGCAGCGGGACATTGACAGGATGCAGAGATGGGCTGAGAGGTGGCAGATGGAGTTCAACCTGAATAAATGGAGGTGATGCATTTTGGAAGGTCAAATTTGAAAACTGAGTACAGGATTAAAGACCGGATTCTTGGCAGTGTGACGGAACAGAGGGATCTTGGTGTGCAGGTACATAGATCCCTTAAAATGGCTACCCAAGTGGACAGGGATGTTAAGAAAGCATATGGTGTTTTGGCTTTCATTAACAGGAGGATTGTGTTTAAGAGCCGTGAGATCTTGATGCAGCTCTATAAAACTTTGGTTAGAACGCACTTGGAATACTGTGTCCAGTTCTGGTCGCCCTATTATAGGAAAGATTGGATGCTATGGAGAGGGTTCAGAGGAGGTTTACCAGGATGCTGCCTGGAATGGTGGGCTTATCGAACAAAGAGAGGTTGACTGAGCTCAGACTTCTTTCAGTGGAAAAAAGAAGGAAGACAGGGGACCTAACTGAGGTATACAAGATAATGAGAGGCATAGATAGAGTTGATAGCCAGACACTTTTTTTCCCAGGGCAGAAATTGTTAACACGAGAGGTCATAGTTTTAAGCTGTTTGGAGGAAAGTATAGAGGGGATGTCAGAGGCGGGTTCTTTACACAGAGTTGCGAAAGCATGGAATGCGTTGCAAGCAGCAGTTGTGGAAGCAAGGTCATTGGGGATATTTAAGTGACTGCTGGACATGCATATGGTCACAGACATTTGAGGGTTTGTACATTAGGTTTAACTGACATGAGGATCGATGGTCGGCACAGCATCAAGGGCTGACGGGCCTGTTCTGTGCTGTACTGTTCGATGTCCTATGTTCTATGTTCTATGATGTGTATCTGTACCTTTCGACCATCTGCACCCTGTACTGACAGATAGTGCTCCCTCAATACCTTAGAAACCATCCCCTCAGTATGTTTATCCCCAAAACACCTCGACTGAACATTCATGCCCTCAACACCTCAGAAAGCAAACCTGTTGCCCCCTTGGACCGTGTTCATTCCCAAACCTGTTCTCACTGTGATGACCCACAGCCACCTCCAAGATTGGAGCCCAGGGACCAGAACATTATTTGAGTCTCTGGATTGATCATAGAATGTGGAAGCAGGCCATTCGGCTTATCAGGTTCACACTGACCCTCAGCAGAGCATCCCACCCACCTTCTCTGTCCCTGGATCCCTTCATTTCCTCTGACTAACCCACCCAGCCTGCACATCTTTGGACAGTGGGTAGGAACTGGAGCACCCGGAGGCTGACACGGGGAGAATGTGCCAACTCCACACAGAGAGTCGCCCGAGGCTGGAATCGAACCCGGGTGGGGTGAGGCAACACTGCGCCCCCCGTGACCATCCCACCATCTCCTCCCTGTTGATGACCGTTTGATGTCTGTATCCGGGGAATACGCTAAATAAACCTTGTCTAGCGTTTATTTAAGAAAGATTAGGGACAAGGGCAATGCCTCCACAAGCTCAAGATGCTTGGTCCCCCTCGAAAAAATATTTATATCAATTTCAAAAAGATACTTTATTCACAAAAAAACTTTACGTACAAACATAGTCTCTAAAGTTCGGTTCTGTTCAGTCTTTACAACAAGTCTTTGCAATTACATATATCCTCCCCTTGGCTGATAAACTGAAATGTTAGGTCTGAGCTGTTCCTTCTGAATGAACATCACAAAGTTACATTGAGAAGGATCTTTGTGAAGTGCCTATGCTCTGTATCTGTTCTCCCATGTACCCCGCCCTCCGAATACAATACCTTACAAAGCCTTAAACCTGTTTGTCAACTTTCAGCAGAAGCAGCCTCAGGGCATTGAACACAGACTGAATGACTCAGTGACGCTTGGATCAGGTCAAATTCTCAAGCAAACAGATGGTGGGGAAAAAATCTCCATGCTTCAGGTTCTCTGCCTTTATTCCTGATGAAGGGCCTTTGCCTGAAACGTCGATTTTGCCTGTCCTCGGATGCTGCCTGAATTGCTGTGCTCTTCCAGCACCACTGATCCAGAAGGTGGTGGGGAAATTCAGCAGAATTCAGCAGGTAGCAACAGTGAAGAGAGAGAGGAACAATTCGCATTTCAAGTGACCCTTCCTCAAAACGGTCTGTTCTGATGGAACCTTCCTGCAGAAATCACTGGATTGAAAGGTGAACTCTCTCTCTGTCTCTTTCTCCCTCTCCTTTCAGAGATGCTGCTGGACATGCTGAGTTTCTTCAGCAATCTCTGTATTGATGTTTCAGGTCTCCAGCGCGTCCGTACAGATTGGTTTTAGGGTTGAATTCTCAAGCTGGCTCTATTAAAGGGATTGAATCCCTCTGCTACAAAGGAGGGTCACTTCCCACAGCGAACAGGTTCGTGATGCCAACATTGTTGGCTCAATCTCTATCATGTCTGAAATTACCATGAAGCCCCAAGCTTCTCAACATCGCCCCTCACCTGAGGAGTGTGACCCACCAGGCCTCTCACTCTGACAAGACAGCAGCTCTCGGGACCTCCTGGTCTATATTAACTTCCCAACTTTAAAAGGACACTCCAGTAAGAGAGCTCTTTACATGGTTCAGGTCAAAATCCTGGAGCTCCCTCCCTAACATCGTAGGTTGGTGTTTATTAGAGTATGTATCGACAGTAAGAATGTTTGAGCACTTATTCAAGGGCATGCAGGTAGCTGCCAGAGGAAGTGATGGGGGCTGGTATAATTGTGACATTTAAAAGGCACCAGGATGAGTATGTGAATAGGAAGGGTTTAGAGGGATATCAGCCAAGTGCTAGCTAATGGAATGAAATGAGATGAGAATATCTGGTTGGTATGGACGAGTTGGACAGGAGGGGCTGGTTCCAAGCTGTGCACCTCTGTGACTCAGTCCCTCTGAATAGTCTATAACAGAGAGTTTCAGACAGGGTTTGGTTTGTGTGTCTCTCTCATGCTTCCTCAGAATCTGCAAACCCAAGTCTCCAAATTTCCACAAGACTCTATGAAATAGAAGAAAAGAGGGTCAGTACTGAGGGAGTGCTGCACTGTCAGAAGGTCAGTACTGAGGGAGTGCTGCACAGTCAGATCGTCAGTACTGAGGGAGTGCTGCACTGTCAGTGGGTCAGTACTGAGGGAGTGCAGCACTGTCAGAGGGTCAGTACTGAGAGAGTGCTGCACTGTCAGATGGTCAGTACTGAGGGAGTGCTGCATTGTCAGAGGGTCAGTACTGAGAGAGTGCTGCACTGTCAGAGGGTCAGTACTGAGGGAGAGCTGCACTGTCAGAGGGTCAGGACTGAGGGAGTGCTGTACTGTCAGATGGTCAGGACTGAGGGAGTGCTGCACTGTCAGAGGGTCAGGACTGAGGGAGTGCTGCACTGTCAGAGCGTCAGTACTGAGGGAGTGCTGCACTGTCAGAGGGTCAGTACTGAGGGAGAGCTGCACTGTCAGAGGGTCAGTACTGAGGGAGTACTGCACTGTCAGATGGTCAGTACTGAGGGAGTGCTGCATTGTCAGAGGGTCAGTACTGAGAGAGTGCTGCACTGTCAGAGGGTCAGTACTGAGGGAGAGCTGCACTGTCAGAGGGTCAGTACTGAGGGAGTGCTGTACTGTCAGATGGTCAGGACTGAGGGAGTGCTGCACTGTCAGAGGGTCAGGACTGAGGGAGTGCTGCACTGTCAGAAGGTCAGTACTGAGGGAGTGCTGCACAGTCAGATGGTCAGTACTGAGGGAGTGCTGCACTGTCAGCGGGTCAGTACTGAGGGATTGCTGCACAGAGAGATGGTAAGTACTGAGGGAGTGCTGCACTGTCAGCGGGTGAGTACTGAGGGAGTGTTGAACCGTCAGAGTGTCAGTACTGAGAGAGTGCTGCACTGTCAGAGGGTCAGTACTGAGGGAGTGCTGCACTGTCAGAGGGTCAGGACTGAGGGAGTGCTGCACTGTCAGAAGGTCAGTACTGAGGGAGTGCTGCACAGTCAGATGGTCAGGACTGAGGGAGTGCTGCACTGTCAGAAGGTCAGTACTGAGGGAGTGCTGCACAGTCAGATGGTCAGTACTGAGGGAGTGCTGCACTGTCAGCGGGTCTGTACTGAGGGATTGCTGCACAGAGAGATGGTAAGTACTGAGGGAGTGCTGCACTGTCAGCGGGTGAGTACTGAGGGAGTGCTGAACTGTCAGAGGGTCAGTACTGAGGGAGTGCTGCACTGTCAGAGGGTCAGTACTGAGGGAGAGCTGCACTGTCAGATGTTCAGGACTGAGGGAGTGCTGCACTGTCAGAGGGTCAGTACTGAGAGGGTGCTGCACTGTCAGAAGGTCAGGACTGAGGGAGTGCTGCACTGTGAGAGGGTAAGTACTGAGAGAGTGCTGCACGGTCAGAGGGTCAGTACTGAGGGAGTGCTGCACTGTCAGATTGTCAGTACTGAGGGAGTGCAGCACTGTCAGATGGTCAGTACTGAGGGAGTGCAGCACTGAGAGAGGGTCAGTACTGACGGAGTGCTGCACTGTCAGAGGGTCAGTACTGAGGGAGAGCTGCACTGTCAGAGGGTCAGTACTGAGGGAGTGCTGCACTGTCAGAAGTTCAGTACTGAGGGAGAGCTGCACTGTCAGAGGGTCAGTACTGAGGGAGTGCTGCACTGTCCGAGGGTGAGTACTGAGGGAGTGCTGCACTGTCAGAGGGTCAGTACTGAGGGAGTGCTGCACTGTCAGATGGTCAGTACTGAGGGAGTGCTGCACTGCCAGAGGGTCAGTACTGAGGGAGTGCTGCACTGTCAGAGGGTCAGTACTGAGGGAGTTCTGCACTGTCAGAGGGTCAGTACTGAGGGAGTGCTGCACTGTCAGAGGGTCAGTACTGAAGGAGTGCTGCACTGCCAGAGGGTCAGTACTGAGGGAGTGCTGCGGTGTCAGCGGGTCAGTACTGAGGGAGTGCTGCACTGTCAGAGGGTCAGTACTGAGGGAGTGCTGCACTGTCAGAGGGTCAGTACTGAGGGAGAGCTGCACTGTCAGAGGGTCAGTACTGAAGGAGTGCTGCACAGTCAGATGGTCAGTACTGAGGGAGTGCTGCACAGTCAGATGTTCAGTACTGAGGGAGTGCTGCACTGTCAGATGGTCAGTACTGAGAGAGTGCTTCACTGTCAGAGGGTCAGTACTGAGGGAGAGCTGCACTGTCAGAGGGTCAGTACTGAGGGAGTGCTTCACTGTCAGATGGTCAGTACTGAGAGAGAGCTGCACTGTCAGAGGGTCAGTACTGAGAGAGTTCTTCACTGTCAGATGGTCAGTACTGAGGAAGAGCTGCAATGTCAGAGGGTCAGTACTGAGAGAGAGCTGCACTGTCAGCGGGTGAGTACTGAGGGAGTGCTGAACTGTCAGAGGGTCAGTACTGAGGGAGTGCTGCACTGTCAGAGGGTCAGTACGGAGGGAGAGCTGTACTGTCAGAGGGTCAGTACTGAGGGAGAGCTGTACTGTCAGAGGGTCAGTACTGAGGGAGTGCTGCACTGTCAGAGGGTCAGTACTGAGGGAGAGCTGCACTGTCAGAGGGTCAGTACTGAGGGAGTGCTGTACTGTCAGATGGTCAGTACTGAGGGAATGCTGCACTGTCAGAGGGTCAGTACTGAGGGAGTGCTGCACTGTCAGATGGTCAGTACTGAGGGAGTGCTGCACTGTCAGAGGGTCAGTACTGAGAGAGTGCTGCACTGTCAGATGGTCAGTACTGAGGGAATGCTGCACTGTCAGAGGGTCAGTACTGAGGGAGTGCTGCACTGTCAGATGGTCAGTACTGAGGGAGAGCTGCACTGTCAGAGGGTCAGTACTGAGGGAGTGCTGTACTGTCAGATGGTCAGTACTGAGGGAATGCTGCACTGTCAGAGGGTCAGTACTGAGGGAGTGCTGCACTGTCAGAGGGTCAGTACTGAGGGAGTGCTGCACTGTCCGAGGGTGAGTACTGAGGGAGTGCGGCACTGTCAGAGGGTCAGTACTGAGGGAGTGCTGCACTGTCAGATGGTCAGTACTGAGGGAGTGCTGCACTGCCAGAGGGTCAGTACTGAGGGAGAGCTGTACTGTCAGAGGGTCAGTACTGAGGGAGAGCTGCACAGTCAGATGGTCAGTACTGAGGGAGTGCTGCGGTGTCAGATGGTCAGTACTGAGGGAGTGCTGCACTGTCAGAGGGTCTGTACTGAGGGAGAGCTGCACTGTCAGAGGGTCAGAACTGAGGGAGTGCTGTACTGTCGGATGGTCAGGACGGAGGGAATGCTGCACTGTCAGAGGATCAGTACTGAGGGAGTGCTGCACTGTCAGAGGGTCAGTACTGAGGGAGTGCTGCACTGTCAGATGGTCAGTACTGAGGGAGTGCTGCACTGTCAGATGGTCAGTACTGAGGGAGTGCTGAACTGTCAGAGGGTCAGTACTGAGAGAGTGCTGCACTGTCAGAAGTTCAGTACTGAAGGAGAGCTGCACTGTCAGAGGGTCAGTACTGAGGGAGTGCTGCACTGTCAGAAGGTCAGTACTGAGAGAGTGCTGCACAGTCAGATGGTCAGTACTGAGGGAGTGCTGCACTGTCAGATGGTCAGTACTGAGGGAGTGCTGCACTGCCAGAGGGTCAGAACTGAGGGAGTGCTGCACTGTCAGAGGGTCAGTACTGAGGGAGTTCTGCACTGCCAGAGGGTCAGTACTGAGGGAGTGCTGCGGTGTCAGCGGGTCAGTACTGAGGGAGTGCTGCACTGCCACAGAGTCAGTACTGAGGGAGAGCTGTACTGTCAGAGGGTCAGGACTGAGGGAGTGCTGCACAGTCAGATGGTCAGTACTGAGGGAGTGCTGCACTGTCAGAGGGTCAGTACTGAGAGAGTGCAGCACTGTCAGAGGGTCAGTACTGAGGGAGAGCTGCACTGTCAGAGGGTCAGTACTGAGGGAGTGCGGTACTGTCAGATGGTCAGTACTGAGGGAATGCTGCACTGTCAGAGGGTCAGTACTGAGGGAGTGCTGCACTGTCCGAGGGTGAGTACTGAGGGAGTGCGGCACTGTCAGAGGGTCAGTACTGAGGGATTGCTGCACTGTCAGATGGTCAGTACTGAGGGAGTGCTGCACTGTCAGAGGGTCAGTACTGAGGGAGAGCTGCACTGTCAGAGGGTCAGAACTGAGGGAGTGCTGTACTGTCGGATGGTCAGGACTGAGGGAATGCTGCACTGTCAGAGGATCAGTTCTGAGGGAGTGCTGCACTGTCAGAGGGTCAGTACTGAGGGAGTGCTGCACTGTCAGATGGTCAGTACTGAGGGAGTGCTGCACTGTCAGATGGTCAGTATTGAGGGAGTGCTGCACTGTCAGAGGGTCAGTACTGAGAGAGTGCTGCACTGTCAGAGGGCCAGTACTGAGGGAGTGCTGCACTGTCA
The DNA here is from genome assembly GCF_037043375.1 of Chiloscyllium plagiosum. Classification (NCBI taxonomy): domain Eukaryota; kingdom Metazoa; phylum Chordata; class Chondrichthyes; order Orectolobiformes; family Hemiscylliidae; genus Chiloscyllium; species Chiloscyllium plagiosum. The sequence continues at coordinate 19,870,018 of NW_028270188.1, forward strand.
GAGGGTCAGGACTGAGGGAGTGCTGCACTGTCAGAAGGTCAGTACTGAGAGAGTGCTGCACAGTCAAATGGTCAGTACTGAGGGAGTGCTGCACTGTCAGAGGGTCAGTACTGAGGGAGTGCTGCACTGTCAGAAGTTCAGTACTGAGGGAGAGCTGCACTGTCAGCTGGTCAGTACTGAGGGAGTGCTGCACTGTCAGAGGGTCAGTACTGAGAGAGTGCTGCACTGTCAGAGGGTCAGTACTGAGGGAGTGCTGCACTGTGAGAGGGTCAGTACTGAGGGAGTGCTGCACTGTCAGAGGGTCAGTACTGAGAGAGTGCTGCACTGTCAGATGGTCAGTACTGAGGGAGTGCAGCACTGACAGAGGGTCAGAACTGAGGGAGTGCTGTACTGTCAGATGGTCAGGACTGAGGGAGTGCTGCACTGTCAGAGGGTCAGTACTGAGGGAGAGCTGCACTGTCAGAGGGTCAGAACTGAGGGAGTGCTGTACTGTCGGATGGTCAGGACTGAGGGAATGCTGCACTGTCAGAGGATCAGTACTGAGGGAGTGCTGCACTGTCAGATAGTCAGTACTGAGGGAGTGCTGCACTGTCAGATGGTCAGTACTGAGGGAGTGCTGCACTGTCAGATGGTCAGTATTGAGGGAGTGCTGCACTGTCAGAGGGTCAGTACTGAGAGAGTGCTGCACTGTCAGAGGGCCAGTACTGAGGGAGTGCTGCACTGTCAGAGGGTCAGGACTGAGGGAGTGCTGCACTGTCAGAAGGTCAGTACTGAGAGAGTGCTGCACAGTCAAATGGTCAGTACTGAGGGAGTGCTGCACTGTCAGAGGGTCAGTACTGAGGGAGTGCTGCACTGTCAGAAGTTCAGTACTGAGGAGAGCTGCACTGTCAGAGGGTCAGTACTGAGGGAGTGCTGCACTGTCAGAGGGTCAGTACTGAGAGAGTGCTGCACTGTCAGAGGGTCAGTACTGAGGGAGTGCTGCACTGTGAGAGGGTCAGTACTGAGGGAGTGCTGCACTGTCAGAGGGTCAGTACTGAGAGAGTGCTGCACTGTCAGATGGTCAGTACTGAGGGAGTGCAGCACTGACAGAGGGTCATTACTGACGGAGTGCAGCACTGTCAGAGGGTCAGTACTGAGGGAGAGCTGCACTGTCAGAGGGTCAGTACTGAGGGAGTGCTGCACTGTCAGAAGTTCAGTACTGAGGGAGAGCTGCACTGTCAGAGGGTCAGTACTGAGGGAGTGCTGCACTGTCAGAGGGTCAGTACTGAGAGAGTGCTGCACTGTCAGAGGGTCAGTACTGAGGGAGAGCTGCACTGTCAGAGGGTCAGTACTGAGGGAGTGCTGTACTGTCAGATGGTCAGTACTGAGGGAATGCGGCACTGTCAGAGGGTCAGTACTGAGGGAGTGCTGCACTGTCAGAGGGTCAGTACTGAGGGAGTGCTGCACTGTCCGAGGGTGAGTACTGAGGGAGTGCGGCACTGTCAGAGGGTCAGTACTGAGGGAGTGCTGCACTGTCAGATGGTCAGTACTGAGGGAGTGCTGCACTGCCACAGGGTCAGTACTGAGGGAGAGCTGTACTGTCAGAGGGTCAGTACTGAGGGAGTGCTGCACAGTCAGCTGGTCAGTACTGAGGGAGTGCTGCACTGTCAGAGGGTCAGTACTGAGAGAGTGCTTCACTGTCAGAGGGTCAGTACTGAGGGAGTGCTGCACTGTCCGAGGGTGAGTACTGAGGGAGTGCGGCACTGTCAGAGGGTCAGTACTGAGGGATTGCTGCACTGTCCGATAGTCAGTACTGAGGGAGTGCTGCACTGCCAGAGGGTCAGTACTGAGGGAGAGCTGTACTGTCAGAGGGTCAGTACTGAGGGAGAGCTGCACAGTCAGATGGTCAGTACTGAGGGAGTGCTGCAGTGTCAGATGGTCAGTACTGAGGGAGTGCTGCACTCTCAGAGGGTCAGTACTGAGGGAGAGCTGCATTGTCAGAGGGTCAGAACTGAGGGAGTGCTGTACTCTCGGATGGTCAGGACTGAGGGAATGCTGCACTGTCAGAGGATCAGTACTGAGGGAGTCCTGCACTGTCAGAGGGTCAGTACTGAGGGAGTGCTGCACTGTCAGATGGTCAGTACTGAGGGATTGCTGCACTGTCAGATGGTCAGTATTGAGGGAGTGCTGCACTGTCAGAGGGTCAGTACTGAGAGAGTGCTGCACTGTCAGAGGGCCAGTACTGAGGGAGTGCTGCACTGTCAGAGGGTCAGGACTGAGGGAGAGCTGCACAGTCAGATGGTCAGTACTGAGGGAGTACTGCACTGTCAGAGGGTCAGTACTGAGGGAGTGCTGCATTGTCAGAGGGTCAGTACTGAGAGAGTGCTGCACTGTCAGAGGGTCAGTACTGAGGGAGAGCTGCACTGTCAGAGGGTCAGTACTGAGGGAGTGCTGTACTGTCAGATGGTCAGGACTGAGGGAGTGCTGCACTGTCAGAGGGTCAGGACTGAGGGAGTGCTGCACTGTCAGAAGGTCAGTACTGAGGGAGTGCTGCACAGTCAGATGGTCAGTACTGAGGGAGTGCTGCACTGTCAGCGGGTCAGTACTGAGGGATTGCTGCACAGAGAGATGGTAAGTACTGAGGGAGTGCTGCACTGTCAGCGGGTGAGTACTGAGGGAGTGTTGAACCGTCAGAGTGTCAGTACTGAGAGAGTGCTGCACTGTCAGAGGGTCAGTACTGAGGGAGTGCTGCACTGTCAGAGGGTCAGGACTGAGGGAGTGCTGCACTGTCAGAAGGTCAGTACTGAGGGAGTGCTGCACAGTCAGATGGTCAGGACTGAGGGAGTGCTGCACTGTCAGAAGGTCAGTACTGAGGGAGTGCTGCACTGTCAGATGGTCAGTATTGAGGGAGTGCTGCACTGTCAGAGGGTCAGTACTGAGAGAGTGCTGCACTGTCAGAGGGCCAGTACTGAGGGAGTGCTGCACTGTCAGAGGGTCAGGACTGAGGGAGAGCTGCACAGTCAGATGGTCAGTACTGAGGGAGTGCTGCGGTGTCAGATGGTCAGTACTGAGGGAGTGCTGCACTGTCAGCGGGTGAGTACTGAGGGAGTGCTGCACTGTCAGAAGTTCAGTACTGAGGGAGAGCTGCACTGTCAGAGGGTCAGTACTGAGGGAGTGCTGCACTGTCAGAGGTTCAGTACTGAGAGAGTGCTGCACTGTCAGAGGGTCAGTACTGAGGGAGTGCTGCACTGTGAAAGGGTCAGTACTGAGGGAGTGCTGCACTGTCAGAGGGTCAGTACTGAGAGAGTGCTGCACTGTCAGATGGTCAGTACTGAGGGAGTGCAGCACTGACAGAGGGTCATTACTGACGGAGTGCTGCACTGTCAGAGGGTCAGTACTGAGGGAGAGCTGCACTGTCAGAGGGTCAGTACTGAGGGAGTGCTGCACTGTCAGAAGTTCAGTACTGAGGGAGAGCTGCACTGTCAGAGGGTCAGTACTGAGAGAGTGCTGCACTGTCAGAGGGTCAGCACTGAGGGAGAGCTGCACTGTCAGAGGGTCAGTACTGAGGGAGTGCTGTACTGTCAGATGGTCAGTACTGAGGGAATGCGGCACTGTCAGAGGGTCAGTACTGAGGGAGTGCTGCACTGTCAGAGGGTCAGTACTGAGGGAGTGCTGCACTGTCCGAGGGTGAGTACTGAGGGAGTGCGGCACTGTCAGAGGGTCAGTACTGAGGGAGTGCTGCACTGTCTGATGGTCAGTACTGAGGGAGTGCTGCACTGCCACAGGGTCAGTACTGAGGGAGAGCTGTACTGTCAGAGGGTCAGTACTGAGGGAGTGCTGCACAGTCAGATGGTCAGTACTGACGGAGTGCTGCACTGTCAGAGGGTCAGTACTGAGAGAGTGCTTCACTGTCAGAGGGTCAGTACTGAGGGAGAGCTGCACTGTCAGAGGGTCAGTACTGAGGGAGTGCTGCACTGTCAGAAGTTCAGTACTGAGGGAGTGCTGCACTGTCAGAGGGTCAGTACTGAGAGAGTGCTGCACTGTCAGAGGGTCAGCACTGAGGGAGAGCTGCACTGTCAGAGGGTCAGTACTGAGGGAGTGCTGTACTGTCAGATGGTCAGTACTGAGGGAATGCGGCACTGTCAGAGGGTCAGTACTGAGGGAGTGCTGCACTGTCAGAGGGTCAGTACTGAGGGAGTGCTGCACTGTCCGAGGGTGAGTACTGAGGGAGTGCGGCACTGTCAGAGGGTCAGTACTGAGGGAGTGCTGCACTGTCTGATGGTCAGTACTGAGGGAGTGCTGCACTGCCACAGGGTCAGTACTGAGGGAGAGCTGTACTGTCAGAGGGTCAGTACTGAGGGAGTGCTGCACAGTCAGATGGTCAGTACTGACGGAGTGCTGCACTGTCAGAGGGTCAGTACTGAGAGAGTGCTTCACTGTCAGAGGGTCAGTACTGAGGGAGAGCTGCACTGTCAGAGGGTCAGTACTGAGGGAGTGCTGTACTGTCAGATGGTCAGTACTGAGGGAATGCTGCACTGTCAGAGGGTCAGTACTGAGGGAGTGCTGCACTGTCAGAGGGTCAGTACTGAGGGAGTGCTGTACTGTCAGAGGGTCAGTACTGAGGGAGTGCTGTACTGTCAGATGGTCAGTACTGAGGAAATGCTGCACTGTCAGAGGGTCAGTACTGAGGGAGTGCTGCACTGTCAGAGGGTCAGAACTGAGGGAGTGCTGTACTGTCAGAGGGTCAGTACTGAGGGAGTGCTGCACTGTCAGATGGTCAGTACTGAGGGAGTGCTGCACTGTCAGAGGGTCAGTACTGAGAGAGTGCTGCACTGTCAGAGGGCCAGTACTGAGGGAGTGCTGCACTGTCAGAGGGTCAGTACTGAGGGAGTGCTGCACTGTCAGAAGGTCAGTACTGAGGGATTGCTGCACAGTCAGATGGTAAGTACTGATGGAGTGCTGCACTGTCAGCGGGTGAGTACTGAGGGAGTGCTGAACTGTCAGAGGGTCAGTAATGAGGGAGTGCTGCACTGTCAGAGGGTCAGTACTGAGGGAGTACTGCACTGTGAGAGGGTCAGAACTGAGGGAGTGCTGCACTGTCAGAGGGTCAGTTCTGAGGGAGTGCTGCACTGTCAGAGTGTCAGTACTGAGGGAGTGCAGCAATGACAGAGGGTCAGTACTGACGGAGTGCTGCTCTGTCATAGGGTCAGTACTGAGGGAGAGCTGCACTGTCAGAGGGTCAGTACTGAGGGAGTGCTGCACTGTCAGAAGTTCAGTACTGAGGGAGAGCTGCACTGTCAGAGGGTCAGTACTGAGGGAGTGCTGCACTGTCAGAGGGTCAGTACTGAGAGAGTGCTGCACTATCAGAGGGTCAGTACTGAGGGAGAGCTGCACTGTCAGAGGGTCAGTACTGAGGGAGTGCTGTACTGTCAGATGGTCAGTCCTGAGGGAATGCTGCACTGTCAGAGGGTCAGTACTGAGGGAGTGCTGCACTGTCAGAGGGTCAGTACTGAGGGAGTGCTGCACTGTCCGAGGGTGAGTACTGAGGGAGTGCGGCACTGTCAGAGGGTCAGTACTGAGGGAGTGCTGCACTGTCAGATGGTCAGTACTGAGGGAGTGCTGCACTGCCACAGGGTCAGTACTGAGGGAGAGCTGTACTGTCAGAGGGTCAGTACTGAGGGAGAGCTGCACAGTCAGATGGTCAGTACTGAGGGAGTGCTGCACTGTCAGAGGGTCAGTACTGAGAGAGTGCTTCACTGTCAGAGGGTCAGTACTGAGGGAGAGCTGCACTGTCATAGGGTCAGTACTGAGGGAGTGCTGTACTGTCAGATGGTCAGTACTGAGGGAATGCTGCACTGTCAGAGGGTTAGTACTGAGGGAGTGCTGCACTGTCAGAGCGTCAGTACTGAGGGAGTGCTGCACTGTCAGAGGGTCAGTACTGAGGGAGAGCTGCACTGTCAGATGGTCAGTACTGAGGGAGAGCTGCACTGTCAGAGGGTCAGTACTGAGGGAGTGCTGCACTGTCAGAGGGTCAGTACTGAGAGAGTGCTGCACTGTCAGAGGGTCAGCACTGAGGGAGAGCTGCACTGTCAGAGGGTCAGTACTGAGGGTGTGCTGTACTGTCAGATGGTCAGTACTGAGGGAATGCGGCACTGTCAGAGGGTCAGAACTGAGGGAGTGCTGCACTGTCAGAGGGTCAGTACTGAGGGATTGCTGCACTGTCCGAGGGTGAGTACTGAGGGTGTGCGGCACTGTCAGAGGGTCAGTACTGAGGGAGTGCTGCACTGTCAGATGGTCAGTACTGAGGGAGTGCTGCACTGCCACAGGGTCAGTACTGAGGGAGAGCTGTACTGTCAGAGGGTCAGTACTGAGGGAGTGCTGCACTGTCAGATGGTCAGTACTGACGGAGTGCTGCACTGTCAGAGGGTCAGTACTGAGAGAGTGCTTCACTGTCAGAGGGTCAGTACTGAGGGAGAGCTGCACTGTCAGAGGGTCAGTACTGAGGGAGTGCTGTACTGTCAGATGGTCAGTACTGAGGGAATGCTGCACTGTCAGAGGGTCAGTACTGAGGGAGTGCTGCACTGTCAGAGGGTCAGTACTGAGGGAGAGCTGCACTGTCAGATGGTCAGTACTGAGGGAGAGCTGCACTGTCAGAGGGTCAGTACTGAGGGAGTGCTGCACTGTCAGAGGGTAAGTACTGAGAGAGTGCTGCACTGTCAGAGGGTCAGCACTGAGGGATAGCTGCACTGTCAGAGGGTCAGTACTGAGGGTGTGCTGTACTGTCAGATGGTCAGTACTGAGGGAATGCGGCACTGTCAGAGGGTCAGTACTGAGGGAGTGCTGCACTGTCAGAGGGTCAGTACTGAGGGAGTGCTGCACTGTCCGAGGGTGAGTACTGAGGGAGTGCGGCACTGTCAGAGGGTCAGTACTGAGGGAGTGCTGCACTGTCAGATGGTCAGTACTGAGGGAGTGCTGCACTGCCACAGGGTCAGTACTGAGGGAGAGCTGTACTGTCAGAGGGTCAGTACTGAGGGAGTGCTGCACTGTCAGATGGTCAGTACTGACGGAGTGCTGCACTGTCAGAGGGTCAGTACTGAGAGAGTGCTTCACTGTCAGAGGGTCAGTACTGAGGGAGAGCTGCACTGTCAGAGGGTCAGTACTGAGGGAGTGCTGTACTGTCAGATGGTCAGAACTGAGGGAATGCTGCACTGTCAGAGGGTCAGTACTGAGGGAGTGCTGCACTGTCAGAGGGTCAGGACTGAGGGAGTGCTGTACTGTCAGAGGGTCAGTACTGAGGGAGTGCTGTACTGTCAGATGGTCAGTACTGAGGGAATGCTGCACTGTCAGAGGGTCAGTACTGAGGGAGTGCTGCACTGTCAGAGGGTCAGAACTGAGGGAGTGCTGTACTGTCAGAGGGTCAGTACTGAGGGAGTGCTGCACTGTCAGATGGTCAGTACTGAGGGAGTGCTGCACTGTCAGAGGGTCAGTACTGAGAGAGTGCTGCACTGTCAGAGGGTCAGTACTGAGGGAGTGCTGCACTGTCAGAGGGTCAGTACAGAGGGAGTGCTGTACTGTCAGAGGGTCAGTACTGAGGGAGAGCTGCACTGTCAGATGGTCTGTACTGAGGGAGTGCTGCACTGTCAGAGGGTCAGTACTGAGAGAGTGCTGCACTGTCAGAGGGCCAGTACTGAGGGAGTGCTGCACTGTCAGAGGGTCAGGACTGAGGGAGTGCTGCACTGTCAGAATGTCAGTACTGAGGGAGTGCTGCACAGTCAGATGGTCAGTACTGAGGCAGTGCGGCACTGTCAGCGGGTCAGTACTGAGGGATTGCTGCACAGTCAGATGGTAAGTACTGAGGGAGTGCTGCACTGTCAGCGGGTGAGTACTGAGGGAGTGCAGAACTGTCAGAGTGTCAGTACTCAGGGAGTGCTGCACTGTCAGAGGGTCAGTACTGAGGGAGTGCTGCACTGTGAGAGGGTCAGTACTGAGAGAGTGCTGCACTGTCAGAGGGTCAGTACTGAGGGAGTGCTGCACTGTCAGAGTGTCAGTACTGAGGGTGTGCTGCACTGTCAGATGGTCAGTAATGAGGGAGTGCTGCACTGACAGAGGGTCAGTACTGACGGAGTGCTGCACTGTCAGAGGGTCAGTACTGAGAGAGTGCTGCACTGTCAGAAGGTCAGTACTTAGGGAGAGCTGCACTGTCAGAGGGTCAGTACTGAGGGAGTGCTGTACTGTCAGATGGTCAGTACTGAGGGAGAGCTGCACTGTCCGAGGGTCAGTACTGAGGGAGTGCTGCACTGTCAGATGGTCAGTACTGAGGGAGTGCTGCACTGTCAGAGGGTCAGTACAGAGGGAGTGCTGTACTGTCATAGGGTCAGTACTGAGGGAGAGCTGCACTGTCAGATGGTCAGTACTGAGGGAGTGCTGCACTGTCAGAGGGTCAGTACTGAGAGAGTGCTGCACTGTCAGAGGGCCAGTACTGAGGGAGTGCTGCACTGTCAGAGGGTCAGGACTGAGGTAGTGCTGCACTGTCAGAAGATCAGTACTGAGGGATTGCTGCACTGTCAGCGGGTCAGTACTGAGCGATTGCTGCACAGTCAGATGGTAAGTACTGAGGGAGTGCTGAACTATCAGCGGGTGAGTACTGAGGGAGTGCTGAACTGTCAGAGTGTCAGTACTGAGGGAGTGCTGCACTGTCAGAGGGTCAGTACTGAGGGAGTGCTGCACTGTGAGAGGGTCAGTACTGAGAGAGTGCTGCACTGTCAGAGGGTCAGTACTGAGGGAGTGCTGCACTGTCAGAGTGTCAGTACTGAGGGTGTGCTGCACTGTCAGATGGTCAGTAATGAGGGAGTGCGGCACTGACAGAGGGTCAGTACTGACGGAGTGCTGCACTGTCAGAGGGTCAGTACTGAGAGAGTGCTGCACTGTCAGAGGGTCAGTACTTAGGGAGAGCTGCACTGTCAGAGGGTCAGTACTGAGGGAGTGCTGTACTGTCAGATGGTCAGTACTGAGGGAATGCTGCACTGTCAGAGGGTCAGTACTGAGGGAGTGCTGCATTGCCACAGGGTCAGTACTGAGGGAGAGCTGTACTGCCAGATGGTCAGTACTGATGGAGAGCTGCACAGTCAGATGGTCAGTACTGAGGGAGTGCTGAACTGTCAGAGGGTCAGTACTGAGGGAGTGCTGCACTGTCAGAGGGTCAGTACTGAGGGAGTGCTGCACTGTCCGAGGGTGAGTACTGAGGGAGTGCGGCACTGTCAGCCGGTCAGTACTGAGGGAGTGCTGCACTGTCAGATGGTCAGTACTGAGGGAGTGCTGCACTGCCTTAGGGTCAGTACTGAGGCAGAGCTGCACTGTCAGATGGTCAGTACTGAGGGAGTGCTGCACTGTCAGATGGTCAGTACTGAGGGAGTGCTGCACTGCCTTAGGGTCAGTACTGAGGCAGAGCTGCACTGTCAGATGGTCAGTACTGAGGGAGTGCTGCACTGTCAGATGGTCAGTACTGAGGGAGTGCTGCACTGTCCGAGGGTGAGTACTGAGGGAGTGCGGCACTGTCAGAGGGTCAGTACTGAGGGAGTGCTGCACTGCCCGAGGGTGAGTACTGAGGGAGTGCGGCACTGTCAGCGGGTGAGTACTGAGGGAGTGCTGCACTGTCAGATGGTCAGTACTGAGGGAGTGCTGCACTGCCTTAGGGTCAGTACTGAGGGAGAGCTGCACAGTCAGATGGTCAGTACTGAGGGAGTGCTGCGGAGTCAGCGGGTCAGTACTGAGGGAGTGCTGCAATGTCCGAGGGTGAGTACTGAGGGAGTGCGGCACTGTCAGCGGGTGAGTACTGAGGGAGAGCTGCACTGTCCGAGGGTGAGTACTGAGGGAGTGCTGCACTGTCCGAGGGTGAGTACTGAGGGAGTGCTGCACTGTCCGAGGGTGAGTACTGAGGGAGTGCTGCACTGTCCGAGGGTGAGTACTGAGGGACTGCGGCACTGTCAACGGGTGAGGACTGAGGGAGTGCTGCACTGTCCGAGGGTGAGTACTGAGGGAGTGCGCCACTGTCAGCGGGTGAGTACTGAGGGAGAGCTGCACTGTCCGAGGGTGAGTACTGAGGGAGTGCTGCGCTGTCCGAGGGTGAGTACTGAGGGAGTGCTGCACTGTCCGAGGGTGAGTACTGAGGGAGTGCTGCACTGTCCGAGGGTGAGTACTGAGGGAGTGCGCCACTGTCAGCGGGTGAGTACTGAGGGAGTGCTGCACTGTCAGAGGGTCAGTATTGAGGGAGTGCTGCACTGCCACAGGGTCAGTACTGAGGGAGAGCTGCACAGTCAGTGGGTCAGTACTGAGGGAGTGCTGCACTGTCAGATGGTCAGTACTGAGGGTGTGCTGTACTGTCAGATGGTCAGTACTGAGGGAATGCGGCACTGTCAGAGGGTCAGTACTGAGGGAGTGCTGCACTGTCAGAGGGTCAGTACTGAGGGAGTGCTGCACTGTCCGAGGGTGAGTACTGAGGGAGTGCGGCACTGTCAGAGGGTCAGTACTGAGGGAGTGCTGCACTGTCAGATGGTCAGTACTGAGGGAGTGCTGCACTGCCACAGGGTCAGTACTGAGGGAGAGCTGTACTGTCAGAGGGTCAGTACTGAGGGAGTGCTGCACTGTCAGATGGTCAGTACTGACGGAGTGCTGCACTGTCAGAGGGTCAGTACTGAGAGAGTGCTTCACTGTCAGAGGGTCAGTACTGAGGGAGAGCTGCACTGTCAGAGGGTCAGTACTGAGGGAGTGCTGTACTGTCAGATGGTCAGTACTGAGGGAATGCTGCACTGTCAGAGGGTCAGTACTGAGGGAGTGCTGCACTGTCAGAGGGTCAGTACTGAGGGAGTGCTGTACTGTCAGAGGGTCAGTACTGAGGGAGTGCTGTACTGTCAGATGGTCAGTACTGAGGGAATGCTGCACTGTCAGAGGGTCAGTACTGAGGGAGTGCTGCACTGTCAGAGGGTCAGAACTGAGGGAGTGCTGTACTGTCAGAGGGTCAGTACTGAGGGAGTGCTGCACTGTCAGATGGTCAGTACTGAGGGAGTGCTGCACTGTCAGAGGGTCAGTACTGAGAGAGTGCTGCACTGTCAGAGGGTCAGTACTGAGGGAGTGCTGCACTGTCAGAGGGTCAGTACAGAGGGAGTGCTGTACTGTCAGAGGGTCAGTACTGAGGGAGAGCTGCACTGTCAGATGGTCTGTACTGAGGGAGTGCTGCACTGTCAGAGGGTCAGTACTGAGAGAGTGCTGCACTGTCAGAGGGCCAGTACTGAGGGAGTGCTGCACTGTCAGAGGGTCAGGACTGAGGGAGTGCTGCACTGTCAGAATGTCAGTACTGAGGGAGTGCTGCACAGTCAGATGGTCAGTACTGAGGCAGTGCGGCACTGTCAGCGGGTCAGTACTGAGGGATTGCTGCACAGTCAGATGGTAAGTACTGAGGGAGTGCTGCACTGTCAGCGGGTGAGTACTGAGGGAGTGCAGAACTGTCAGAGTGTCAGTACTCAGGGAGTGCTGCACTGTCAGAGGGTCAGTACTGAGGGAGTGCTGCACTGTGAGAGGGTCAGTACTGAGAGAGTGCTGCACTGTCAGAGGGTCAGTACTGAGGGAGTGCTGCACTGTCAGAGTGTCAGTACTGAGGGTGTGCTGCACTGTCAGATGGTCAGTAATGAGGGAGTGCTGCACTGACAGAGGGTCAGTACTGACGGAGTGCTGCACTGTCAGAGGGTCAGTACTGAGAGAGTGCTGCACTGTCAGAAGGTCAGTACTTAGGGAGAGCTGCACTGTCAGAGGGTCAGTACTGAGGGAGTGTTGTACTGTCAGATGGTCAGTACTGAGGGAGAGCTGCACTGTCCGAGGGTCAGTACTGAGGGAGTGCTGCACTGTCAGATGGTCAGTACTGAGGGAGTGCTGCACTGTCAGAGGGTCAGTACAGAGGGAGTGCTGTACTGTCATAGGGTCAGTACTGAGGGAGAGCTGCACTGTCAGATGGTCAGTACTGAGGGAGTGCTGCACTGTCAGAGGGTCAGTACTGAGAGAGTGCTGCACTGTCAGAGGGCCAGTACTGAGGGAGTGCTGCACTGTCAGAGGGTCAGGACTGAGGTAGTGCTGCAATGTCAGAAGGTCAGTACTGAGGGATTGCTGCACTGTCAGCGGGTCAGTACTGAGCGATTGCTGCACAGTCAGATGGTAAGTACTGAGGGAGTGCTGAACTATCAGCGGGTGAGTACTGAGGGAGTGCTGAACTGTCAGAGTGTCAGTACTGAGGGAGTGCTGCACTGTCAGAGGGTCAGTACTGAGGGAGTGCTGCACTGTGAGAGGGTCAGTACTGAGAGAGTGCTGCACTGTCAGAGGGTCAGTACTGAGGGAGTGCTGCACTGTCAGAGTGTCAGTACTGAGGGTGTGCTGCACTGTCAGATGGTCAGTAATGAGGGAGTGCGGCACTGACAGAGGGTCAGTACTGACGGAGTGCTGCACTGTCAGAGGGTCAGTACTGAGAGAGTGCTGCACTGTCAGAGGGTCAGTACTTAGGGAGAGCTGCACTGTCAGAGGGTCAGTACTGAGGGAGTGCTGTACTGTCAGATGGTCAGTACTGAGGGAATGCTGCACTGTCAGAGGGTCAGTACTGAGGGAGTGCTGCATTGCCACAGGGTCAGTACTGAGGGAGAGCTGTACTGCCAGATGGTCAGTACTGATGGAGAGCTGCACAGTCAGATGGTCAGTACTGAGGGAGTGCTGAACTGTCAGAGGGTCAGTACTGAGGGAGTGCTGCACTGTCAGAGGGTCAGTACTGAGGGAGTGCTGCACTGTCCGAGGGTGAGTACTGAGGGAGTGCGGCACTGTCAGCCGGTCAGTACTGAGGGAGTGCTGCACTGTCAGATGGTCAGTACTGAGGGAGTGCTGCACTGCCTTAGGGTCAGTACTGAGGCAGAGCTGCACTGTCAGATGGTCAGTACTGAGGGAGTGCTGCACTGTCAGATGGTCAGTACTGAGGGAGTGCTGCACTGCCTTAGGGTCAGTACTGAGGCAGAGCTGCACTGTCAGATGGTCAGTACTGAGGGAGTGCTGCACTGTCAGATGGTCAGTACTGAGGGAGTGCTGCACTGTCCGAGGGTGAGTACTGAGGGAGTGCGGCACTGTCAGAGGGTCAGTACTGAGGGAGTGCTGCACTGCCCGAGGGTGAGTACTGAGGGAGTGCGGCACTGTCAGCGGGTGAGTACTGAGGGAGTGCTGCACTGTCAGATGGTCAGTACTGAGGGAGTGCTGCACTGCCTTAGGGTCAGTACTGAGGGAGAGCTGCACAGTCAGATGGTCAGTACTGAGGGAGTGCTGCGGAGTCAGCGGGTCAGTACTGAGGGAGTGCTGCACTGTCCGAGGGTGAGTACTGAGGGAGTGCGGCACTGTCAGCGGGTGAGTACTGAGGGAGAGCTGCACTGTCCGAGGGTGAGTACTGAGGGAGTGCTGCACTGTCCGAGAGTGAGTACTGAGGGAGTGCTGCACTGTCCGAGGGTGAGTACTGAGGGAGTGCTGCACTGTCCGAGGGTGAGTACTGAGGGACTGCGGCACTGTCAACGGGTGAGGACTGAGGGAGTGCTGCACTGTCCGAGGGTGAGTACTGAGGGAGTGCGCCACTGTCAGCGGGTGAGTACTGAGGGAGAGCTGCACTGTCCGAGGGTGAGTACTGAGGGAGTGCTGCGCTGTCCGAGGGTGAGTACTGAGGGAGTGCTGCACTGTCCGAGGGTGAGTACTGAGGGAGTGCTGCACTGTCCGAGGGTGAGTACTGAGGGAGTGCGCCACTGTCAGCGGGTGAGTACTGAGGGAGTGCTGCACTGTCAGAGGGTCAGTATTGAGGGAGTGCTGCACTGCCACAGGGTCAGTACTGAGGGAGAGCTGCACAGTCAGTGGGTCAGTACTGAGGGAGTGCTGCACTGTCAGATGGTCAGTACTGAGGGAATGCTGCACTGTCAGAGGGTCAGTACTGAGGGAGTGCGCCACTGTCAGCGGGTGAGTACTGAGGGAGTGCTGCACTGTCAGAGGGTCAGTACTGAGGTAGTGCTGCACTGCCACATGGTCAGTACTGAGGGAGAGCTGCACTGTCAGAGGGTCAGTACTGAGGGAGAGCTGCACAGTCAGAGGGTCAGTACTGAGGGAGTGCTGCACTGTCAGAGGGTCAGTACTGAGAGAGTGCTGCACTGTCAGAGGATCAGTACTGAGGGAGTGCTGCACTGTCAGAGGGTCAGTACTGAGGGAGTGCTGCACTGTCAGATGGTCAGTACTGAGGGAGTGCTGCACTGTCAGATGGCCAGTACTGAGGGAGTGCTGCACTGTCAGAGGGTCAGTACTGAGAGAGTGCTGCACTGTCAGAGGGTCAGTACTGAGGGAGTGCTGCACTGTCAGAGGGTCAGTACTGAGGGAGTTCTGCACTGTCCGAGGGTGAGTACTGAGGGAGTGCGGCACTGTCAGCGGGTCAGTACTGAGGGAGTGCTGCACTGCCCGAGGGTCAGTACTGAGGGAGTGCTGCACAGTCAGCGGGTCAGTACTGAGGGAGTGCTGCACAGTCAGAGGGTCAGTACTGAGGGAGTGCTGCACAGTCAGCGGGTCAGTACTGAGGGAGAGCTGCACTGTCAGAGGGTCAGTACTGAGGGAGAGCTGCACTGTCAGAGGGTCAGTACTGAGGGAGTGCTGTACTGTCAGAGGGTCAGTACTGAGGGAGAGCTGCACAGTCAGAGGGTCAGTACTGAGGGACTGCTGCACTGTCAGATGGTCAGTACTGAGGGAGAGCTGCACAGTCAGAGGGTCAGTACTGAGGGAGTGCTGAACTGTCAGAGGGTCAGTACTGAGGGAGTGCTGCACTGTCAGAGGGTCAGTACTGAGGGAGTGCTGCACTGCCTTAGGGTCAGTACTGAGGGAGAGCTGCACAGTCAGATGGTCAGTACTGAGGGAGTGCTGCGGAGTCAGCGGGTCAGTACTGAGGGAGTGCTGCACTGTCCGAGGGTGAGTACTGAGGGAGTGCGGCACTGTCAGCGGGTGAGTACTGAGGGAGAGCTGCACTGTCAGATGGTCAGTACTGAGGGAGTGCTGCGCTGTCCGAGGGTGAGTACTGAGGGAGTGCTGCACTGTCCGAGGGTGAGTACTGAGGGAGTGCTGCACTGTCCGAGGGTGAGTACTGAGGGAGTGCGGCACTGTCAGCGGGTGAGTACTGTGGGAGTGCTGCACTGTCAGATGGTCAGTACTGAGGGAGTGCTGCACTGCCTTAGGGTCAGTACTGAGGGAGAGCTGCACAGTCAGATGGTCAGTACTGAGGGAGTGCTGCGGAGTCAGCGGGTCAGTACTGAGGGAGTGCTGCACTGTCCGAGGGTGAGTACTGAGGGAGTGCGGCACTGTCAGCGGGTGAGTACTGAGGGAGAGCTGCACTGTCAGATGGTCAGTACTGAGGGAGTGCTGCACTGTCAGAGGGTCAGTACTGAGAGAGTGCTGCACTGTCAGAGGGCCAGTACTGAGGGAGTGCTGCACTGTCAGAGGGTCAGGACTGAGGGAGTGCTGCACTGTCAGAAGGTCAGTACTGAGGGAGTGCGGGACAGTCAGATGGTCAGTACTGAGGGAGTGCTGTACTGTCAGAGGGTCAGTACTGAGGGAGAGCTGCACAGTCAGAGGGTCAGTACTGAGAGAGTGCGGCACTGTCAGATGGTCAGTACTGAGGGAGAGCTGCACTGTCCGAGGGTCAGTACTGAGGGAGTGCTGCACTGTCAGATGGTCAGTACTGAGGGAGTGCTGCACTGTCAGAGGGTCAGTACAGAGGGAGAGCTGTACTGTCAGAGGGTCAGTACTGAGGGAGAGCTGCACTGTCAGATGGTCTGTACTGAGGGAGTGCTGCACTGTCAGAGGGTCAGTACTGAGAGAGTGCTGCACTGTCAGAGGGCCAGTACTGAGGGAGTGCTGCACTGTCAGAGGGTCAGGACTGAGGGAGTGCTGCACTGTCAGAAGGTCAGTACTGAGGGAGTGCTGCACAGTCAGATGGTTAGTACTGAGGCAGTGCGGCACTGTCAGCGGGTCAGTACTGAGGGATTGCTGCACAGTCAGATGGTAAGTACTGAGGGAGTGCTGCACTGTCAGCGGGTCAGTACTGAGGGATTGCTGCACTGTCAGCGGGTGAGTACTGAGGGAGTGCTGTACTGTCAGATGGTCAGTACTGAGGGAGAGCTGCACTGTCCGAGGGTCAGTCCTGAGGGAGTGCTGCACTGTCAGATGGTCAGTACTGAGGGAGTGCTGCAATGTCAGAGGGTCAGTACAGAGGGAGTGCTGTACTGTCAGAGGGTCAGTACTGAGGGAGAGCTGCACTGTCAGATGGTCAGTACTGAGGGAGTGCTGCACTGTCAGAGGGTCAGTACTGAGAGAGTGCTGCACTGTCAGAGGGCCAGTACTGAGGGAGTGCTGCACAGTCAGAGGATCAGGACTGAGGGAGTGCTGCACTGTCAGAAGGTCAGTACTGAGGGAGTGCTGCACAGTCAGATGGTCAGTACTGAGGCAGTGCGGCACTGTCAGCGGGTCAGTACTGAGGGATTGCTGCACAGTCAGATGGTAAGTACTGAGGGAGTGCTGCACTGTCAGCGGGTGAGTACTGAGGGAGTGCTGAACTGTCAGAGTGTCAGTACTGAGGGAGTGCTGCACTGTCAGAGGGTCAGTACTGAGGGAGTGCTGCACTGTGAGAGGGTCAGTACTGAGAGAGTGCTGCACTGTCAGAGGGTCAGTACTGAGGGAGTGCTGCACTGTCAGAGTGTCAGTACTGAGGGTGTGCTGCACTGTCAGATGGTCAGTAATGAGGGAGTGCGGCACTGACAGAGGGTCAGTACTGACGGAGTGCTGCACTGTCAGAGGGTCAGTACTGAGAGAGTGCTGCACTGTCAGAGGGTCAGTACTTAGGGAGAGCTGCACTGTCAGAGGGTCAGTACTGAGGGAGTGCTGTACTGTCAGATGGTCAGTACTGAGGGAATGCTGCACTGTCAGAGGGTCAGTACTGAGGGAGTGCTGCATTGCCACAGGGTCAGTACTGAGGGAAAGCTGTACTGCCAGATGGTCAGTACTGATGGAGAGCTGCACAGTCAGATGGTCAGTACTGAGGGAGTGCTGAACTGTCAGAGGGTCAGTACTGAGGGAGTGCTGCACTGTCAGAGGGTCAGTACTGAGGGAGTGCTGCACTGTCCGAGGGTGAGTACTGAGGGAGTGCGGCACTGTCAGCCGGTCAGTACTGAGGGAGTGCTGCACTGTCAGATGGTCAGTACTGAGGGAGTGCTGCACTGCCTTAGGGTCAGTACTGAGGCAGAGCTGCACTGTCAGATGGTCAGTACTGAGGGAGTGCTGCACTGTCAGATGGTCAGTACTGAGGGAGTGCTGCACTGCCTTAGGGTCAGTACTGAGGCAGAGCTGCACTGTCAGATGGTCAGTACTGAGGGAGTGCTGCACTGTCAGATGGTCAGTACTGAGGGAGTGCTGCGGAGTCAGCGGGTCAGTACTGAGGGAGTGCTGCACTGTCCGAGGGTGAGTACTGAGGGAGTGCGGCACTGTCAGAGGGTCAGTACTGAGGGAGTGCTGCACTGCCCGAGGGTGAGTACTGAGGGAGTGCGGCACTGTCAGCGGGTGAGTACTGTGGGAGTGCTGCACTGTCAGATGGTCAGTACTGAGGGAGTGCTGCACTGCCTTAGGGTCAGTACTGAGGGAGAGCTGCACAGTCAGATGGTCAGTACTGAGGGAGTGCTGCGGAGTCAGCGGGTCAGTACTGAGGGAGTGCTGCACTGTCCGAGGGTGAGTACTGAGGGAGTGCGGCACTGTCAGCGGGTGAGTACTGAGGGAGAGCTGCACTGTCCGAGGGTGAGTACTGAGGGAGTGCTGCACTGTCCGAGGGTGAGTACTGAGGGAGTGCTGCACTGTCCGAGGGTGAGTACTGAGGGAGTGCTGCACTGTCCGAGGGTGAGTACTGAGGGACTGCGGCACTGTCAACGGGTGAGGACTGAAGGAGTGCTGCACTGTCCGAGGGTGAGTACTGAGGGAGTGCGCCACTGTCAGCGGGTGAGTACTGAGGGAGAGCTGCACTGTCCGAGGGTGAGTACTGAGGGAGTGCTGCGCTGTCCGAGGGTGAGTACTGAGGGAGTGCTGCACTGTCCGAGGGTGAGTACTGAGGGAGTGCTGCACTGTCCGAGGGTGAGTACTGAGGGAGTGCGCCACTGTCAGCGGGTGAGTACTGAGGGAGTGCTGCACTGTCAGAGGGTCAGTATTGAGGGAGTGCTGCACTGCCACAGGGTCAGTACTGAGGGAGAGCTGCACAGTCAGAGGGTCAGTACTGAGGGAGTGCTGCACTGTCAGATGGTCAGTACTGAGGGAGTGCTGCACTGCCTTAGGGTCAGTACTGAGGCAGAGCTGCACTGTCAGAGGGTCAGTACTGAGGGAGAGCTGCACAGTCAGAGTGTCAGTACTGAGGGAGTGCTGCACTGTCAGAGGGTCAGTACTGAGAGAGTGCTGCACTGTCAGAGGGTCAGTACTGAGGGAGAGCTGCACAGTCAGAGGGTCAGTACTGAGGGAGTGCTGCACTGTCAGAGGGTCAGGACTGAGAGAGTGCTGCACTGTCAGAGGGTTAGTACTGAGGGAGTGCTGCACTGTCAGAGAGTCAGTACTGAGGGAATGCTGCACTGTCAGAGGATCAGTACTGAGGGAGAGGTGTACTGTCAGATGGTCAGTACTGAGGGAATGCTGCACTGTCAGAGGGTCAGTACTGAGGGAGTGCGCCACTGTCAGCGGGTGAGTACTGAGGGAGTGCTGCACTGTCAGAGGGTCAGTACTGAGGTAGTGCTGCACTGCCTCAGGGTCAGTACTGAGGGAGAGCTGCACAGTCAGAGGGTCAGTACTGAGGGAGTGCTGCACTGTCAGATGGTCAGTACTGAGGGAGTGCTGCACTGCCTTAGGGTCAGTACTGAGGCAGAGCTGCACTGTCAGAGGGTCAGTACTGAGGGAGAGCTGCACAGTCAGAGGGTCAGTACTGAGGGAGTGCTGCACTGTCAGAGGGTCAGTACTGAGGGAGTGCTGCAATGTCAGAGGGTCAGTACAGAGGGAGTGCTGTACTGTCAGAGGGTCAGTACTGAGGGAGAGCTGCACTGTCAGATGGTCAGTACTGAGGGAGTGCTGCACTGTCAGAGGGTCAGTACTGAGAGAGTGCTGCACTGTCAGAGGGCCAGTACTGAGGGAGTGCTGCACTGTCAGAGGATCAGGACTGAGGGAGTGCTGCACTGTCAGAAGGTCAGTACTGAGGGAGTGCTGCACAGTCAGATGGTCAGTACTGAGGCAGTGCGGCACTGTCAGCGGGTCAGTACTGAGGGATTGCTGCACAGTCAGATGGTAAGTACTGAGGGAGTGCTGCACTGTCAGCGGGTGAGTACTGAGGGAGTGCTGAACTGTCAGAGTGTCAGTACTGAGGGAGTGCTGCACTGTCAGAGGGTCAGTACTGAGGGAGTGCTGCACTGTGAGAGGGTCAGTACTGAGAGAGTGCTGCACTGTCAGAGGGTCAGTACTGAGGGAGTGCTGCACTGTCAGAGTGTCAGTACTGAGGGTGTGCTGCACTGTCAGATGGTCAGTAATGAGGGAGTGCGGCACTGACAGAGGGTCAGTACTGACGGAGTGCTGCACTGTCAGAGGGTCAGTACTGAGAGAGTGCTGCACTGTCAGAGGGTCAGTACTTAGGGAGAGCTGCACTGTCAGAGGGTCAGTACTGAGGGAGTGCTGTACTGTCAGATGGTCAGTACTGAGGGAATGCTGCACTGTCAGAGGGTCAGTACTGAGGGAGTGCTGCATTGCCACAGGGTCAGTACTGAGGGAAAGCTGTACTGCCAGATGGTCAGTACTGATGGAGAGCTGCACAGTCAGATGGTCAGTACTGAGGGAGTGCTGAACTGTCAGAGGGTCAGTACTGAGGGAGTGCTGCACTGTCAGAGGGTCAGTACTGAGGGAGTGCTGCACTGTCCGAGGGTGA
This sequence comes from Chiloscyllium plagiosum, assembly GCF_037043375.1. Taxonomy (NCBI): domain Eukaryota; kingdom Metazoa; phylum Chordata; class Chondrichthyes; order Orectolobiformes; family Hemiscylliidae; genus Chiloscyllium; species Chiloscyllium plagiosum. The sequence goes on from NW_028270188.1 coordinate 19,890,023, forward strand.
GTACTGAGGGAGTGCGGCACTGTCAGCCGGTCAGTACTGAGGGAGTGCTGCACTGTCAGATGGTCAGTACTGAGGGAGTGCTGCACTGCCTTAGGGTCAGTACTGAGGCAGAGCTGCACTGTCAGATGGTCAGTACTGAGGGAGTGCTGCACTGTCAGATGGTCAGTACTGAGGGAGTGCTGCACTGCCTTAGGGTCAGTACTGAGGCAGAGCTGCACTGTCAGATGGTCAGTGCTGAGGGAGTGCTGCACTGTCAGATGGTCAGTACTGAGGGAGTGCTGCGGAGTCAGCGGGTCAGTACTGAGGGAGTGCTGCACTGTCCGAGGGTGAGTACTGAGGGAGTGCGGCACTGTCAGAGGGTCAGTACTGAGGGAGTGCTGCACTGCCCGAGGGTGAGTACTGAGGGAGTGCGGCACTGTCAGCGGGTGAGTACTGTGGGAGTGCTGCACTGTCAGATGGTCAGTACTGAGGGAGTGCTGCACTGCCTTAGGGTCAGTACTGAGGGAGAGCTGCACAGTCAGATGGTCAGTACTGAGGGAGTGCTGCGGAGTCAGCGGGTCAGTACTGAGGGAGTGCTGCACTGTCCGAGGGTGAGTACTGAGGGAGTGCGGCACTGTCAGCGGGTGAGTACTGAGGGAGAGCTGCACTGTCCGAGGGTGAGTACTGAGGGAGTGCTGCACTGTCCGAGGGTGAGTACTGAGGGAGTGCTGCACTGTCCGAGGGTGAGTACTGAGGGAGTGCTGCACTGTCCGAGGGTGAGTACTGAGGGACTGCGGCACTGTCAACGGGTGAGGACTGAAGGAGTGCTGCACTGTCCGAGGGTGAGTACTGAGGGAGTGCGCCACTGTCAGCGGGTGAGTACTGAGGGAGAGCTGCACTGTCCGAGGGTGAGTACTGAGGGAGTGCTGCGCTGTCCGAGGGTGAGTACTGAGGGAGTGCTGCACTGTCCGAGGGTGAGTACTGAGGGAGTGCTGCACTGTCCGAGGGTGAGTACTGAGGGAGTGCGCCACTGTCAGCGGGTGAGTACTGAGGGAGTGCTGCACTGTCAGAGGGTCAGTATTGAGGGAGTGCTGCACTGCCACAGGGTCAGTACTGAGGGAGAGCTGCACAGTCAGAGGGTCAGTACTGAGGGAGTGCTGCACTGTCAGATGGTCAGTACTGAGGGAGTGCTGCACTGCCTTAGGGTCAGTACTGAGGCAGAGCTGCACTGTCAGAGGGTCAGTACTGAGGGAGAGCTGCACAGTCAGAGTGTCAGTACTGAGGGAGTGCTGCACTGTCAGAGGGTCAGTACTGAGAGAGTGCTGCACTGTCAGAGGGTCAGTACTGAGGGAGAGCTGCACAGTCAGAGGGTCAGTACTGAGGGAGTGCTGCACTGTCAGAGGGTCAGGACTGAGAGAGTGCTGCACTGTCAGAGGGTTAGTACTGAGGGAGTGCTGCACTGTCAGAGAGTCAGTACTGAGGGAATGCTGCACTGTCAGAGGATCAGTACTGAGGGAGAGGTGTACTGTCAGATGGTCAGTACTGAGGGAATGCTGCACTGTCAGAGGGTCAGTACTGAGGGAGTGCGCCACTGTCAGCGGGTGAGTACTGAGGGAGTGCTGCACTGTCAGAGGGTCAGTACTGAGGTAGTGCTGCACTGCCTCAGGGTCAGTACTGAGGGAGAGCTGCACAGTCAGAGGGTCAGTACTGAGGGAGTGCTGCACTGTCAGATGGTCAGTACTGAGGGAGTGCTGCACTGCCTTAGGGTCAGTACTGAGGCAGAGCTGCACTGTCAGAGGGTCAGTACTGAGGGAGAGCTGCACAGTCAGAGGGTCAGTACTGAGGGAGTGCTGCACTGTCAGAGGGTCAGTACTGAGAGAGTGCTGCACTGTCAGAGGATCAGTACTGAGGGAGTGCTGCACTGTCAGAGGGTCAGTACTGAGGGAGTGCTGCACTGTCAGATGGTCAGTACTGAGGGAGTGCTGCACTGTCAGATGGCCAGTACTGAGGGAGTGCTGCACTGACAGAGGGTCAGTACTGAGAGAGTGCTGCACTGTCAGAGGGTCAGTACTGAGGGAGTGCTGCACTGTCAGAGGGTCAGGGCTGAGGGAGTGCTGCACTGTCAGATGGTCAGTACTGAGGGAGTGCTGCACTGTCAGAGTGTCAATACTGAGGCAGTGCTGCACTGTCAGAGGGTCAGTACTGAGGGAGTGCTGCACTGCCCGAGGGTCAGTACTGAGGGAGTGCTGCACAGTCAGCGGGTCAGTACTGAGGGAGTGCTGCACAGTCAGAGGGTCAGTACTGAGGGAGTGCTGCACAGTCAGCGGTTCAGTACTGAGGGAGAGCTGCACTGTCAGAGGGTCAGTACTGAGGGAGAGCTGCACTGTCAGAGGGTCAGTACTGAGGGAGTGCTGTACTGTCAGAGGGTCAGTACTGAGGGAGAGCTGCACAGTCAGAGGGTCAGTACTGAGGGACTGCTGCACTGTCAGATGGTCAATACTGAAGGCGAGCTGCACAGTCAGAGGGTCAGTACTGAGGGAGTGCTGCACTGTCAGAGGGTCAGTACTGAGGGAGTGCTGCACTGTCAGAGGGTCAGTACTGAGGGAGTGCTGCACTGTCAGAGGGTCAGTACTGAGGGAGTTCTGTACTGTCAGAGGGTCAGTGCTGAGGGAGAGCTGCACTGTCAGATGGTCAGTACTGAGGGAGTGCTGCACTGTCAGAGGGTCAGTACTGAGAGAGTGCTGCACTGTCAGAGGGCCAGTACTGAGGGAGTGCTGCACTGTCAGAGGGTCAGGACTAAGGGAGTGCTGCACTGTCAGAAGGTCAGTACTGAGGGAGTGCGGGACAGTCAGATGGTCAGTACTGAGGGAGTGCTGTACTGTCAGAGGGTCAGTACTGAGGGAGAGCTGCACAGTCAGAGGGTCAGTACTGAGAGAGTGCGGCACTGTCAGATGGTCAGTACTGAGGGAGAGCTGCACTGTCCGAGGGTCAGTACTGAGGGAGTGCTGCACTGTCAGATGGTCAGTACTGAGGGAGTGCTGCACTGTCAGAGGGTCAGTACAGAGGGAGTGCTGTACTGTCAGAGGGTCAGTACTGAGGGAGAGCTGCACTGTCAGATGGTCTGTACTGAGGGAGTGCTGCACTGTCAGAGGGTCAGTACTGAGAGAGTGCTGCACTGTCAGAGGGCCAGTACTGAGGGAGTGCTGCACTGTCAGAGTGTCAGGACTGAGGGAGTGCTGCACTGTCAGAAGGTCAGTACTGAGGGAGTGCTGCACAGTCAGATGGTCAGTACTAAGGCAGTGCGGCACTGTCAGCGGGTCAGTACTGAGGGATTGCTGCACAGTCAGATGGTAAGTACTGAGGGAGTGCTGCACTGTCAGCGGGTGAGTACTGAGGGAGTGCTGAACTGTCAGAGTGTCAGTACTGAGGGAGTGCTGCACTGTCAGAGGGTCAGTACTGAGGGAGTGCTGCACTGTGAGAGGGTCAGTACTGAGAGAGTGCTGCACTGTCAGAGGGTCAGTACTGAGGGAGTGCTGCACTGTCAGAGTGTCAGTACTGAGGGTGTGCTGCACTGTCAGATGGTCAGTAATGAGGGAGTGCGGCACTGACAGAGGGTCAGTACTGACGGAGTGCTGCACTGTCAGAGGGTCAGTACTGAGAGAGTGCTGCACTGTCAGAAGGTCAGTACTTAGGGAGAGCTGCACTGTCAGAGGGTCAGTACTGAGGGAGTGCTGTACTGTCAGATGGTCAGTGCTGAGGGAGAGCTGCACTGTCCGAGGGTCAGTACTGAGGGAGTGCTGCACTGTCAGATGGTCAGTACTGAGGGAGTGCTGCACTGTCAGAGGGTCAGTACAGAGGGAGTGCTGTACTGTCAGAGGGTCAGTACTGAGGGAGAGCTGCACTGTCAGATGGTCAGTACTGAGGGAGTGCTGCACTGTCAGAGGGTCAGTACTGAGAGAGTGCTGCACTGTCAGAGGGCCAGTACTGAGGGAGTGCTGCACTGTCAGAGGGTCATGACTGAGGGAGTGCTGCACTGTCAGAAGGTCAGTACTGAGGGAGTGCTGCACAGTCAGATGGTCAGTACTGAGGCAGTGCGGCACTGTCAGCGGGTCAGTACTGAGGGATTGCTGCACAGTCAGATGGTAAGTACTGAGGGAGTGCTGCACTGTCAGCGGGTGAGTACTGAGGGAGTGCTGAACTGTCAGAGTGTCAGTACTGAGGGAGTGCTGCACTGTCAGAGGGTCAGTACTGAGGGAGTGCTGCACTGTGAGAGGGTCAGTACTGAGAGAGTGCTGCACTGTCAGAGGGTCAGTACTGAGGGAGTGCTGCACTGTCAGAGTGTCAGTACTGAGGGTGTGCTGCACTGTCAGATGGTCAGTAATGAGGGAGTGCGGCACTGACAGAGGGTCAGTACTGACGGAGTGCTGCACTGTCAGAGGGTCAGTACTGAGAGAGTCCTGCACTGTCAGAGGGTCAGTACTTAGGGAGAGCTGCACTGTCAGAGGGTCAGTACTGAGGGAGTGCTGTACTGTCAGATGGTCAGTACTGAGGGAATGCTGCACTGTCAGAGGGTCAGTACTGAGGGAGTGCTGCATTGCCACAGGGTCAGTACTGAGGGAGAGCTGTACTGCCAGATGGTCAGTACTGATGGAGAGCTGCACAGTCAGATGGTCAGTACTGAGGGAGTGCTGAACTGTCAGAGGGTCAGTACTGAGGGAGTGCTGCACTGTCAGAGGGTCAGTACTGAGGGAGTGCTGCACTGTCCGAGGGTGACTACTGAGGGAGTGCGGCACTGTCAGCCGGTCAGTACTGAGGGAGTGCTGCACTGTCAGATGGTCAGTACTGAGGGAGTGCTGCACTGCCTTAGGGTCAGTACTGAGGCAGAGCTGCACTGTCAGATGGTCAGTACTGAGGGAGTGCTGCACTGTCAGATGGTCAGTACTGAGGGAGTGCTGCACTGCCTTAGGGTCAGTACTGAGGCAGAGCTGCACTGTCAGATGGTCAGTACTGAGGGAGTGCTGCACTGTCAGATGGTCAGTACTGAGGGAGTGCTGCGGAGTCAGCGGGTCAGTACTGAGGGAGTGCTGCACTGTCCGAGGGTGAGTACTGAGGGTGTGCGGCACTGTCAGAGGGTCAGTACTGAGGGAGTGCTGCACTGTCCGAGGGTGAGTACTGAGGGAGTGCGGCACTGTCAGCGGGTGAGTACTGAGGGAGTGCTGCACTGTCAGATGGTCAGTACTGAGGGAGTGCTGCACTGCCTTAGGGTCAGTACTGAGGGAGAGCTGCACAGTCTGATGGTCAGTACTGAGGGAGTGCTGCGGAGTCAGCGGGTCAGTACTGAGGGAGTGCTGCACTGTCCGAGGGTGAGTACTGAGGGAGTGCGGCACTGTCAGCGGGTGAGTACTGAGGGAGAGCTGCACTGTCCGAGGGTGAGTACTGAGGGAGTGCTGCACTGTCCGAGGGTGAGTACTGAGGGAGTGCTGCACTGTCCGAGGGTGAGTACTGAGGGAGTGCTGCACTGTCCGAGGGTGAGTACTGAGGGACTGCGGCACTGTCAACGGGTGAGGACTGAGGGAGTGCTGCACTGTCCGAGGGTGAGTACTGAGGGAGTGCGCCAATGTCAGCGGGTGAGTACTGAGGGAGAGCTGCACTGTCCGAGGGTGAGTACTGAGGGAGTGCTGCGCTGTCCGAGGGTGAGTACTGAGGGAGTGCTGCACTGTCCGAGGGTGAGTACTGAGGGAGTGCTGCACTGTCCGAGGGTGAGTACTGAGGGAGTGCGCCACTGTCAGCGGGTGAGTACTGAGGGAGTGCTGCACTGTCAGAGGGTCAGTACTGAGGGAGTGCTGCACTGCCACAGGGTCAGTACTGAGGGAGAGCTGCACAGTCAGAGGGTCAGTACTGAGGGAGTGCTGCACTGTCAGATGGTCAGTACTGAGGGAGTGCTGCACTGCCTTAGGGTCAGTACTGAGGCAGAGCTGCACTGTCAGAGGGTCAGTACTGAGGGAGAGCTGCACAGTCAGAGTGTCAGTACTGAGGGAGTGCTGCACTGTCAGAGGGTCAGTACTGAGGGAGTGCTGCACTGTCAGAGGGTCAGTACTGAGGGAGAGCTGCACAGTCAGAGGGTCAGTACTGAGGGAGTGCTGCACTGTCAGAGGGTCAGGACTGAGAGAGTGCTGCACTGTCAGAACGTTAGTACTGAGGGAGTGCTGCACTGTCAGAGAGTCAGTACTGAGGGAATGCTGCACTGTCAGAGGATCAGTACTGAGGGAGAGCTGTACTGTCAGATGGTCAGTACTGAGGGAATGCTGCACTGTCAGAGGGTCAGTACTGAGGGAGTGCGCCACTGTCAGCGGGTGAGTACTGAGGGAGTGCTGCACTGTCAGAGGGTCAGTACTGAGGTAGTGCTGCACTGCCACAGGGTCAGTACTGAGGGAGAGCTGCACAGTCAGAGGGTCAGTACTGAGGGAGTGCTGCACTGTCAGATGGTCAGTACTGAGGGAGTGCTGCACTGCCTTAGGGTCAGTACTGAGGCAGAGCTGCACTGTTAGAGGGTCAGTACTGAGGGAGAGCTGCACAGTCAGAGGGTCAGTACTGAGGGAGTGCTGCACTGTCAGAGGGTCAGTACTGAGAGAGTGCTGCACTGTCAGAGGATCAGTACTGAGGGAGTGCTGCACTGTCAGAGGGTCAGTACTGAGGGAGTGCTGCACTGTCAGATGGTCAGTACTGAGGGAGTGCTGCACTGTCAGATGGCCAGTACTGAGGGAGTGCTGCACTGTCCGAGGGTCAGTACTGAGAGAGTGCTGCACTGTCAGAGGGTCAGTACTGAGTGAGTGCTGCACTGTCAGAGGGTCAGGACTGAGGGAGTGCTGCACTGTCAGAAGGTCAGTACTGAGGGAGAGCTGCACAGTGAGATGGTCAGTACTGAGGGAGTGCAGCACTGACAGAGGGTCAGTACTGACGGAGTGCTGCACTGTCAGAGGGTCAGGACTGAGGGAGAGCTGCACTGTCAGAGGATCAGGACTGAGGGAGAGCTGCACAGTCAGAGGGTCAGTACTGAGGGAGTGCTGCACTGTCAGAGTGTCAGTACTGAGGGTGTGCTGCACTGTCAGATGGTCAGTAATGAGGGAGTGCGGCACTGACAGAGGGTCAGTACTGACGGAGTGCTGCACTGTCAGAGGGTCAGTACTGAGAGAGTGCTGCATTGCCACAGGGTCAGTACTGAGGGAGAGCTGTACTGTCAGATGGTCAGTACTGAGGGAGAGCTGCACAGTCAGATGGTCAGTACTGAGGGAGTGCTGAACTGTCAGAGGGTCAGTACTTAGGGAGAGCAGCACTGTCAGAGGGTCAGTACTGAGGGAGTGCTGTACTGTCAGATTGTCAGTACTGAGGGAATGCTGCACTGTCAGAGGGTCAGTACTGAGGGAGTGCTGCATTGCCACAGGGTCAGTACTGAGGGAGAGCTGTACTGTCAGATGGTCAGTACTGAGGGAGAGCTGCACAGTCAGATGGTCAGTACTGAGGGAGTGCTGAACTGTCAGAGGGTCAGTACTGAGAGAGTGCTTCACTGTCAGAGGGTCAGTAATGAGGGAGAGCTGCACTGTCAGAGGGTCAGTACTGAGGGAGTGCTGCACTGTCAGAGGGTCAGTACTGAGGGAGTGCTGCACTGTCAGAGGGTCAGTACTGAGGGAGTGCTGCACTGTCCGAGGGTGAGTACTGAGGGAGTGCGGCACTGTCAGCGGGTCAGTACTGACGGAGTGCTGCACTGTCAGATGGTCAGTACTGAGGGAGTGCTGCACTGCCTTAGGGTCAGTACTGAGGCAGAGCTGCACTGTCAGATGGTCAGTACTGAGGGAGTGCTGCGGAGTCTGCGGGTCAGTACTGAGGGAGTGCTGCACTGTCCGAGGGTGAGTACTGAGGGAGTGCGGCACTGTCAGAGGGTCAGTACTGAGGGAGTGCTGCACTGCCCGAGGGTGAGTACTGAGGGAGTGCGGCACTGTCAGCAGGTGAGTACTGAGGGAGTGCTGCACTGTCAGATGGTCAGTACTGAGGGAGTGCTGCGGAGTCAGCGGGTCAGTACTGAGGGAGTGCTGCACTGTCCGAGGGTGAGTACTGAGGGAGTGCGGCACTGTCAGAGGGTCAGTACTGAGGGAGTGCTGCGGAGTCAGCGGGTCAGTACTGAGGGAGTGCTGCACTGTCCGAGGGTGAGTACTGAGGGAGTGCGGCACTGTCAGCGGGTGAGTACTGAGGGAGAGCCTCACTGTCCGAGGGTGAGTACTGAGGGAGTGCTGCACTGTCCGAGGATGAGTACTGAGGGAGTGCTGCACTGTCCGAGGGTGAGTACTGAGGGAGTGCTGCACTGTCCGAGGGTGAGTACTGAGGGAGTGCGGCACTGTCAACGGGTGAGGACTGAGGGAGTGCTGCACTGTCCGAGGGTGAGTACTGAGGGAGTGCGCCACTGTCAGCGGGTGAGTACTGAGGGAGAGCTGCACTGTCCGAGGGTGAGTACTGAGGGAGTGCTGCACTGTCCGAGGGTGAGTACTGAGGGAGTGCTGCACTGTCCGAGGGTGAGTACTGAGGGAGTGCTGCACTGTCCGAGGGTGAGTACTGAGGGAGTGCGCCACTGTCAGCGGGTGAGTACTGAGGGAGTGCTGCACTGTCAGAGGGTCAGTACTTAGGGAGTGCTGCACTGCCACAGGGTCAGTACTGAGGGAGAGCTGCACAGTCAGAGGGTCAGTACTGAGGGAGTGCTGCACTGTCAGATGGTCAGTACTGAGGGAGTGCTGCACTGCCTTAGGGTCAGTACTGAGGCAGAGCTGCACTGTCAGAGGGTCAGTACTGAGGGAGAGCTGCACAGTCAGAGTGTCAGTACTGAGGGAGTGCTGCACTGTCAGAGGGTCAGTACTGAGAGAGTGCTGCACTGTCAGAGGGTCAGTACTGAGGGAGAGCTGCACAGTCAGAGGGTCAGTACTGAGGGAGTGCTGCACTGTCAGAGGGTCAGGACTGAGAGAGTGCTGCACTGTCAGAGGGTTAGTACTGAGGGAGTGCTGCACTGTCAGAGAGTCAGTACTGAGGGAGTGCTGCACTGTCAGAGGATCAGTACTGAGGGAGAGCTGTACTGTCAGATGGTCAGTACTGAGGGAATGCTGCACTGTCAGAGGGTCAGTACTGAGGGAGTGCGCCACTGTCAGCGGGTGAGTACTGAGGGAGTGCTGCACTGTCAGAGGGTCAGTACTGAGGTAGTGCTGCACTGCCACAGGGTCAGTACTGAGGGAGAGCTGCACAGTCAGAGTGTCAGTACTGAGGGAGTGCTGCACTGTCAGATGGTCAGTACTGAGGGAGTGCTGCACTGCCTTAGGGTCAGTACTGAGGCAGAGCTGCACTGTCAGAGGGTCAGTACTGAGGGAGAGCTGCACAGTCAGAGGGTCAGTACTGAGGGAGTGCTGCACTGTCAGAGGGTCAGTACTGAGAGAGTGCTGCACTGTCAGAGGATCAGTACTGAGGGAGTGCTGCACTGTCAGAGGGTCAGTACTGAGGGAGTGCTGCACTGTCAGATGGTCAGTACTGAGGGAGTGCTGCACTGTCAGATGGCCAGTACTGAGGGAGTGCTGAACTGTCAGAGGGTCAGTACTGAGAGAGTGCTGCACTGTCAGAGGGTCAGTACTGAGGGAGTGCTGCACTGTCAGAGGGTCAGGACTGAGGGAGTGCTGCACTGTCAGAAGGTCAGTACTGAGGGAGAGCTGCACAGTCAGATGGTCAGTACTGAGGGAGTGCAGCACTGACAGAGGGTCAGTACTGACGGAGTGCTGCACTGTCAGAGGGTCAGGACTGAGCGAGAGCTGCACTGTCAGAGGATCAGGACTGAGGGAGAGCTGCACAGTCAGAGGGTCAGTACTGAGGGAGTGCTGCACTGTCAGAGTGTCAGTACTGAGGGTGTGCTGCACTGTCAGATGGTCAGTAATGAGGGAGTGCGGCACTGACAGAGGGTCAGTACTGACGGAGTGCTGCACTCTAAGAGGGTCAGTACTGAGAGAGTGCTGCACTGTCAGAGGGTCAGTACTTAGGGAGAGCTGCACTGTCAGAGGGTCAGTACTGAGGGAGTGCTGTACTGTCAGATGGTCAGTACTGAGGGAATGCTGCACTGTCAGAGGGTCAGTACTGAGGGAGTGCTGCATTGCCACAGGGTCAGTACTGAGGGAGAGCTGTACTGTCAGATGGTCAGTACTGAGGGAGAGCTGCACAGTCAGATGATCAGTACTGAGGGAGTGCTGAACTGTCAGAGGGTCAGTACTGAGAGAGTGCTTCACTGTCAGAGGGTCAGTAATGAGGGAGAGCTGCACTGTCAGAGGGTCAGTACTGAGGGAGTGCTGCACTGTCAGAGGGTCAGTACTGAGGGAGTGCTGCACTGTCAGAGGGTCAGTACTGAGGGAGTGCTGCACTGTCCGAGGGTGAGTACTGAGGGAGTGCGGCACTGTCAGCGGGTCAGTACTGACGGAGTGCTGCACTGTCAGATGGTCAGTACTGAGGGAGTGCTGCACTGCCTTAGGGTCAGTACTGAGGCAGAGCTGCACTGTCAGATGGTCAGTACTGAGGGAGTGCTGCACTGTCAGATGGTCAGTACTGAGGGAGTGCTGCACTGCCTTAGGGTCAGTACTGAGGCAGAGCTGCACTGTCAGATGGTCAGTACTGAGCGAGTGCTGCACTGTCAGATGGTCAGTACTGAGGGAGTGCTGCGGAGTCAGCGGGTCAGTACTGAGGGAGTGCTGCACTGTCCGAAGGTGAGTACTGAGGGAGTGCGGCACTGTCAGAGGGTCAGTACTGAGGGAGTGCTGCACTGCCCGAGGGTGAGTACTGAGGGAGTGCGGCACTGTCAGCAGGTGAGTACTGAGGGAGTGCTGCACTGTCAGATGGTCAGTACTGAGGGAGTGCTGCACTGCATTAGGGTCAGTACTGAGGTAGTGCTGCACTGCCACAGGGTCAGTACTGAGGGAGAGCTGCACAGTCAGAGGGTCAGTACTGAGGGAGTGCTGCACTGTCAGATGGTCAGTACTGAGGGAGTGCTGCACTGCCTTAGGGTCAGTACTGAGGCAGAGCTGCACTGTCAGAGGGTCAGTACTGAGGGAGAGCTGCACAGTCAGAGGGTCAGTACTGAGAGAGTGCTGCACTGTCAGAGGGTCAGTACTGAGAGAGTGCTGCACTGTCAGAGGATCAGTACTGAGGGAGTGCTGCACTGTCAGAGGGTCAGTACTGAGGGAGTGCTGCACTGTCAGATGGTCAGTACTGAGGGAGTGCTGCACTGTCAGAGGGTCAGTACTGAGAGAGTGCTGCACTGTCAGAGGATCAGTACTGAGGGAGTGCTGCACTGTCAGAGGGTCAGTACTGAGGGAGTGCTGCACTGTCAGATGGTCAGTACTGAGGGAGTGCTGCACTGTCAGATGGCCAGTACTGAGGGAGTGCTGCACTGTCAGAGGGTCAGTACTGAGAGAGTGCTGCACTGTCAGAGGGTCAGTACTGAGGGAGTGCTGCACTGTCAGAGGGTCAGGTCTGAGGGAGTGCTGCACTGTCAGAAGGTCAGTACTGAGGAAGAGCTGCACAGTCAGATGGTCAGTACTGAGGGAGTGCAGCACTGTCAGAGGGTCAGTACTGACGGAGTGCTGCACTGTCAGAGGGTCAGGACTGAGGGAGAGCTGCACTGTCAGAGGATCAGGACTGAGGGAGATCTGCACAGTCAGAGGGTCAGTACTGAGGGAGTGCTGCACTGTCAGAGTGTCAGTACTGAGGGTGTGCTGCACTGTCAGATGGTCAGTAATGAGGGAGTGCGGCACTGACAGAGGGTCAGTACTGACGGAGTGCTGCACTGTAAGAGGGTCAGTACTGAGAGAGTGCTGCACTGTCAGAGGGTCAGTACTTAGGGAGAGCTGCACTGTCAGAGGGTCAGTACTGAGGGAGTGCTGTACTGTCCGAGGGTGAGTACTGAGGGAGTGCGCCACTGTCAGCGGGTGAGTACTGAGGGAGTGCTGCACTGTCAGAGGGTCAGTACTGAGGGAGTTCTGCACTGCCACAGGGTCAGTACTGAGGGAGAGCTGCACAGTCAGAGGGTCAGTACTGAGGGAGTGCTGCACTGTCAGATGGTCAGTACTGAGGGAGTGCTGCACTGCCTTAGGGTCAGTACTGAGGCAGAGCTGCACTGTCAGAGGGTCAATACTGAGGGAGTGCTGCACAGTCAGAGTGTCAGTACTGAGGGAGTGCTGCACTGTCAGAGGGTCAGTACTGAGGGAGAGCTGCACAGTCAGAGGGTCAGTACTGAGGGAGTGCTGCACTGTCAGAGGGTCAGGACTGAGAGAGTGCTGCACTGTCAGAGGGTTAGTACTGAGGGAGTGCTGCACTGTCAGAGAGTCAGTACTGAGGGAGTGCTGCACTGTCAGAGGATCAGTACTGAGGGAGAGCTGTACTGTCAGATGGTCAGTACTGAGGGAATGCTGCACTGTCAGAGGGTCAGTACTGAGGGAGTGCGCCACTGTCAGCGGGTGAGTACTGAGGGAGTGCTGCACTGTCAGAGGGTCAGTACTGAGGTAGTGCTGCACTGCCACAGGGTCAGTACTGAGGGAGAGCTGCACAGTCAGAGTGTCAGTACTGAGGGAGTGCTGCACTGTCAGATGGTCAGTACTGAGGGAGTGCTGCACTGCCTTAGGGTCAGTACTGAGGCAGAGCTGCACTGTCAGAGGGTCAGTACTGAGGGAGAGCTGCACAGTCAGAGGGTCAGTACTGAGGGAGTGCTGCACTGTCAGAGGGTCAGTACTGAGAGAGTGCTGCACTGTCAGAGGATCAGTACTGAGGGAGTGCTGCACTGTCAGAGGGTCAGTACTGAGGGAGTGCTGCACTGTCAGATGGTCAGTACTGAGGGAGTGCTGCACTGTCAGATGGCCAGTACTGAGGGAGTGCTGCACTGTCAGAGGGTCAGTACTGAGAGAGTGCTGCACTGTCAGAGGGTCAGTACTGAGGGAGTGCTGCACTGTCAGAGGGTCAGGACTGAGGGAGTGCTGCACTGTCAGAGGGTCAGGACTGAGAGAGTGCTGCACTGTCAGAGGGTTAGTACTGAGGGAGTGCTGCACTGTCAGAGAGTCAGTACTGAGGGAGTGCTGCGGTGTCAGCGGGTCAGTACTGAGGGAGTGCTGCACAGTCAGATGGTCAGTACTGAGGGAGTGCAGCACTGACAGAGGGTCAGTACTGACGGAGTGCTGCACTGTCAGAGGGTCAGGACTGAGGGAGAGCTGCACTGTCAGAGGATCAGGACTGAGGGAGAGCTGCACAGTCAGAGGGTCAGTACTGAGGGAGTGCTGCACTGTCAGAGTGTCAGTACTGAGGGTGTGCTGCACTGTCAGATGGTCAGTAATGAGGGAGTGCGGCACTGACAGAGGGTCAGTACTGACGGAGTGCTGCACTGTAAGAGGGTCAGTACTGAGAGAGTGCTGCACTGTCAGAGGGTCAGTACTTAGGGAGAGCTGCACTGTCAGAGGGTCAGTACTGAGGGAGTGCTGTACTGTCAGATGGTCAGTACTGAGGGAATGCTGCACTGTCAGAGGGTCAGTACTGAGGGAGTGCTGCATTGCCACAGGGTCAGTACTGAGGGAGAGCTGTACTGTCAGATGGTCAGTACTGAGGGAGAGCTGCACAGTCAGATGATCAGTACTGAGGGAGTGCTGAACTGTCAGAGGGTCAGTACTGAGAGAGTGCTTCACTGTCAGAGGGTCAGTAATGAGGGAGAGCTGCACTGTCAGAGGGTCAGTACTGAGGGAGTGCTGCACTGTCAGAGGGTCAGTACTGAGGGAGTGCTGCACTGTCAGAGGGTCAGTACTGAGGGAGTGCTGCACTGTCCGAGGGTGAGTACTGAGGGAGTGCGGCACTGTCAGCGGGTCAGTACTGACGGAGTGCTGCACTGTCAGATGGTCAGTACTGAGGGAGTGCTGCACTGCCTTAGGGTCAGTACTGAGGCAGAGCTGCACTGTCAGATGGTCAGTACTGAGGGAGTGCGCCACTGTCAGATGGTCAGTACTGAGGGAGTGCTGCACTGCCTTAGGGTCAGTACTGAGGCAGAGCTGCACTGTCAGATGGTCAGTACTGAGGGAGTGCTGCACTGTCAGATGGTCAGTACTGAGGGAGTGCTGCGGAGTCAGCGGGTCAGTACTGAGGGAGTGCTGCACTGTCCGAAGGTGAGTACTGAGGGAGTGCGGCACTGTCAGAGGGTCAGTACTGAGGGAGTGCTGCACTGCCCGAGGGTGAGTACTGAGGGAGTGCGGCACTGTCAGCAGGTGAGTACTGAGGGAGTGCTGCACTGTCAGATGGTCAGTACTGAGGGAGTGCTGCACTGCCTTAGGGTCAGTACTGAGGCAGAGCTGCACTGTCAGAGGGTCAGTACTGAGGGAGAGCTGCACAGTCAGAGGGTCAGTACTGAGAGAGTGCTGCACTGTCAGAGGGTCAGTACTGAGAGAGTGCTGCACTGTCAGAGGATCAGTACTGAGGGAGTGCTGCACTGTCAGAGGGCCAGTACTGAGGGAGTGCTGCACTGTCAGATGGTCAGTACTGAGGGAGTGCTGCACAGTCAGAGGGTCAGTACTGAGAGAGTGCTGCACTGTCAGAGGATCAGTACTGAGGGAGTGCTGCACTGTCAGAGGGTCAGTACTGAGGGAGTGCTGCACTGTCAGATGGTCAGTACTGAGGGAGTGCTGCACTGTCAGATGGCCAGTACTGAGGGAGTGCTGCACTGTCAGAGGGTCAGTACTGAGAGAGTGCTGCACTGTCAGAGGGTCAGTACTGAGGGAGTGCTGCACTGTCAGAGGGTCAGGTCTGAGGGAGTGCTGCACTGTCAGAAGGTCAGTACTGAGGAAGAGCTGCACAGTCAGATGGTCAGTACTGAGGGAGTGCAGCACTGTCAGAGGGTCAGTACTGACGGAGTGCTGCACTGTCAGAGGGTCAGGACTGAGGGAGAGCTGCACTGTCAGAGGATCAGGACTGAGGGAGAGCTGCACAGTCAGAGGGTCAGTACTGAGGGAGTGCTGCACTGTCAGAGTGTCAGTACTGAGGGTGTGCTGCACTGTCAGATGGTCAGTAATGAGGGAGTGCGGCACTGACAGAGGGTCAGTACTGACGGAGTGCTGCACTGTAAGAGGGTCAGTACTGAGAGAGTGCTGCACTGTCAGAGGGTCAGTACTTAGGGAGAGCTGCACTGTCAGAGGGTCAGTACTGAGGGAATGCTGCACTGTCAGATGGTCAGTACTGAGGGAGTGCTGCATTGCCACAGGGTCAGTACTGAGGGAGAGCTGTACTGTCAGATGGTCAGTACTGAGGGAGAGCTGCACAGTCAGATGGTCAGTGCTGAGGGAGTGCTGAACTGTCAGAGGGTCAGTACTGAGAGAGTGCTTCACTGTCAGAGGGTCAGTAATGAGGGAGAGCTGCACTGTCAGAGGGTCAGTACTGAGGGAGTGCTGCACTGTCAGAGGGTCAGTACTGAGGGAGTGCTGCACTGTCAGAGGGTCAGTACTGAGGGAGTGCTGCACTGTCCGAGGGTGAGTACTGAGGGAGTGCGGCACTGTCAGCGGGTCAGTACTGACGGAGTGCTGCACTGTCAGATGGTCAGTACTGAGGGAGTGCTGCACTGCCTTAGGGTCAGTACTGAGGCAGAGCTGCACTGTCAGATGGTCAGTACTGAGGGAGTGCTGCACTGTCAGATGGTCAGTACTGAGGGAGTGCTGCACTGCCTTAGGGTCAGTACTGAGGCAGAGCTGCACTGTCAGATGGTCAGTACTGAGGGAGTGCTGCACTGTCAGATGGTCAGTACTGAGGGAGTGCTGCGGAGTCAGCTGGTCAGTACTGAGGGAGTGCTGCACTGTCCGAGGGTGAGTACTGAGGGAGTGCGGCACTGTCAGAGGGTCAGTACTGAGGGAGTGCTGCACTGCCCGAGGGTGAGTACTGAGGGAGTGCGGCACTGTCAGCAGGTGAGTACTGAGGGAGTGCTGCACTGTCAGATGGTCAGTACTGAGGGAGTGCTGCACTGCCTTAGGGTCAGTACTGAGGGAGAGCTGCACAGTCAGATGGTCAGTACTGAGGGAGTGCTGCGGAGTCAGCGGGTCAGTACTGAGGGAGTGCTGCACTGTCCCAGGGTGAGTACTGAGGGAGTGCGGCACTGTGAGCGGGTGAGTACTGAGGGAGAGCTGCACTGTCCGTGGGTGAGTACTGAGGGAGTGCTGCACTGTCCCAGGGTGAGTACTGAGGGAGTGCTGCACTGTCCGAGGGTGAGTACTGAGGGAGTGCTGCACTGTCCGAGGGTGAGTACTGAGGGAGTGCGGCACTGTCAACGGGTGAGGACTGAGGGAGTGCTGCACTGTCCGAGGGTGAGTACTGAGGGAGTGCGCCACTGTCAGCGGGTGAGTACTGAGGGAGAGCTGCACTGTCCGAGGGTGAGTACTGAGGGAGTGCTGCACTGTCCGAGGGTGAGTACTGAGGGAGTGCTGCACAGTCCGAGGGTGAGTACTGAGGGAGTGCTGCACTGTCCGAGGGTGAGTACTGAGGGAGTGCGCCACTGTCAGCGGGTGAGTACTGAGGGAGTGCTGCACTGTCAGAGGGTCAGTACTGAGGGAGTGCTGCACTGCCACAGGGTCAGTACTGAGGGAGAGCTGCACAGTCAGAGGGCCAGTACTGAGGGAGTGCTGCACTGTCAGATGGTCAGTACTGAGGGAGTGCTGCACTGCCTTAGGTTCAGTACTGAGGCAGAGCTGCACTGTCAGAGGGTCAGTACTGAGGGAGAGCTGCACAGTCAGAGTGTCAGTACTGAGGGAGTGCTGCACTGTCAGAGGGTCAGTATTGAGAGAGTGCTGCACTGTCAGAGGGTCAGTACTGAGGGAGAGCTGCACAGTCAGAGGGTCAGTATTGAGGGAGTGCTGCACTGTCAGAGGGTCAGGACTGAGAGAGTGCTGCACTGTCAGAGGGTTAGTACTGAGGGAGTGCTGCACTGTCAGAGAGTCAGTACTGGGGGAATGCTGCACTGTCAGAAGATCAGTACTGAGGGAGAGCTGTACTGTCAGATGGTCAGTACTGAGGGAATGCTGCACTGTCAGAGGGTCAGTACTGAGGGAGTGCGCCACTGTCAGCGGGTGAGTACTGAGGGAGTGCTGCACTGTCAGAGGGTCAGTACTGAGGTAGTGCTGCACTGCCACAGGGTCAGTACTGAGGGAGAGCTGCACAGTCAGAGGGTCAGTACTGAGGGAGTGCTGCACTGTCAGATGGTCAGTACTGAGGGAATGCTGCACTGCCTTAGGGTCAGTACTGAGGCAGAGCTGCACTGTCAGAGGGTCAGTACTGAGGGAGAGATGCACAGTCAGAGGGTCAGTACTGAGGGAGTGCTGCACTGTCAGAGGGTCAGTACTGAGAGAGTGCTGCACTGTCAGAGGGTCAGTACTGAGGGAGTGCTGCACTGTCAGAGGGTCAGTACTGAGGGAGTGCTGCACTGTCCGAAGGTGAGTACTGAGGGAGTGCGGCACTGTCAGATGGCCAGTACTGAGGGAGTGCTGCACTGTCAGAGGGTCAGTACTGAGAGAGTGCTGCACTGTCAGAGGGTCAGTACTGAGGGAGTGCTGCACTGTCAGAGGGTCAGGACTGAGGGAGTGCTGCACTGTCAGATGGTCAGTACTGAGGGAGAGCTGCACAGTCAGATGGTCAGTACTGAGGGAGTGCAGCACTGACAGAGGGTCAGTACTGACGGAGTGCTGCACTGTCAGAGGGTCAGGACTGAGGGAGAGCTGCACTGTCAGATGATCAGGACTGAGGGAGAGCTGCACAGTCAGAGGGTCAGTACTGAGGGAGTGCTGAACTGTCAGAGGCTCAGTACTGAGGGAGAGCTGCACTGTCAGATGGTCAGGACTGAGGGAGTGCTGCACTGTCAGAGGGTCAGTACTGAGAGGGTGCTGCACTGTCAGATGATAAGGACTGAGGGAGTGCTGCACTGTGAGAGGGTCAGTACTGAGGGAGTGCTGCACTGTCAGTGGGTCAGTACTGAAGCAGTGCTGCACTGCCAGAGGGTCAGTACTGAGGGAGAGCTGTACTGTCAGAGGGTCAGTACTGAGGAAGAGCTGCACTGTCAGAGGGTCAGTACTGAGGGAGTGCTGCACTGTCAGAGGGTCAGTACTGAGGGAGAGCTGTACTGGCAGAGGGTCAGTATTGAGGTAGTGGTGCACTGTCGGAGGGTCAGTACTGAGGGAATGCTGCACTGCCAGAGGGTCAGTACTGAGGGAGTGCAGCACTGTCAGAGGGTCAGTACTGAGGGAGAGCTGCACTGTCAGATGGTCAGTACTGAGGGAGAGCCGCACTGCCAGAGGGTCAGTACTGAGGGAGTGCTGCACTGTCAGAGGGTCAGTGCTGAGGGAGTGCTGCACTGTCAGAGGGTCAGTACTGAGGGAGTGCTGCACTGTCAGAGGGTCAGTACTGAGGCAGAGCTGCACTGTCAGAGGGTCAGTACTGAGGGAGTGCTGCACTGTCAGAGGGTCAGTACTGAGGGAGTGCTGCACTGTCAGAGGGTCAGTACTGAGGGAGTGCTGCACTGTCAGAGGGTCAGTACTGAGGGAGAGCTGCACTGTTAGAGAGTCAGTACTGAGGCAGTGCTGCACTGTCAGAGGGTCAGTACTGAGGGAGTGCTGCACTGTCAGAGGGTCCGTACTGAGGGAGTGCTGCACTGTCAGAGGGTCAGTACTGAGGGAGTGCTGCAGTGTCAGAGGTCAGTACTGAGGGAATGCTGCACTGTCAGCGGGTCAGTACTGAGGGAGAGCTGCACTGTCAGAGGGTCAGTACTGAGGGAGAGCTGCACTGCCAGATGGTCAGTACTGAGGGAGAGCTGCACTGTCAGAGGGTCAGTACCGAGCGGGTGCTGCACTGTCAGAGGGTCAGTACTGAGGGAGTGCTGCACTGTTAGAGGATCAGTACTGAGGGAGAGCTGCACTGTCAGAGAGTCAGTACTGAGGGAGAGCTGCACTGTCAGAGAGTCAGTACTGAGGGAGAGCTGCACTGTCAGAGGTTAGTACTGAGGGAGAGCTGCACTGTCAGAGAGTCAGTACTGAGGGAGAGCTGCACTGTCAGAGGGTCAGTAATGAGGGAAGGCTGCACTGTC
This sequence comes from Chiloscyllium plagiosum, assembly GCF_037043375.1. Classification (NCBI taxonomy): domain Eukaryota; kingdom Metazoa; phylum Chordata; class Chondrichthyes; order Orectolobiformes; family Hemiscylliidae; genus Chiloscyllium; species Chiloscyllium plagiosum. The sequence continues at coordinate 19,909,152 of NW_028270188.1, forward strand.
AGAGGGTCAGTATTGTGGGAATGCTGCACTGCCCGAGGGTAAGTTCTGAGGGAGTGCTGCACTGTCAGAGGGTCTGTACTGAGGGAGTGCTACACTGTCAGAGGGTCAGTACTGAGGAAGAGCTGCACTGTCAGAGAGTCAGTACTGAGGGAGAGCTGCACTGTCAGATGGTCAGTACTGAAGGAGTGCTGCACTGTCAGAGGGTCAGTACTGAGGGAGTGCTGCACTGTCAGATGGTCAGTACTGAGGGAGTGCTGCACTGTCAGAGGGTCAGTACTGAGGGAGTGCTGCACTGTCAGAGGGTCAGTACTGAGGGAGTGCTGCACTGTCAGAGGATCAGTACTGAGGGAGTGCTGCACTGTCAGAGGGTCAGTACTGAGGGAGAGCTGCACTGTCAGAGAGTCAGTACTGAGGGGGAACTGCACTGTGAGATGTTAGTACTGAGGGAGAGCTGCACTGTCAGAGAGTCATTACTGAGGGAGAGCTGCACTGTCAGAGGGTCAGTACTGAGGGAAGGCTGCACTGTCAGAGGGTCAGTACTGAGGGAATGCTGCACTGCCAGAGGGCCAGTACTGAGGGAATGCTGCACTGACAGAGGGTCAGTACAGACGGAGTGCTGCACTGTCAGAGGGTCAGGACTGAGGGAGAGCTGCACTGTCAGAGGGACAGTACTGAGGGAGCGCTGCACTGTCAGAGGGTCAGTATTGAGGGAGTGCTGCACTGTCAGAGGGTCAGTACTGAGAGAGGGCTGCACTGTCAGATTGTCAGGACTGAGGGAGAGCTGCACTGTCAGAGGGTCAGTACTGAGGGAGTGCTGCACTGTCCGAGGGTGAGTACTGAGGGAGTGCGGCACTGTCAGAGGGTCAGTACTGGGGGAGTGCTGCACTGTCAGAGGGTCAGTACTGAGGGAGTGCTGCACTGTCAGAGGGTCAGTACTGAGGGAGTGCTGCACTGTCCGAGGGTGAGTACTGAGGGAGTGCGGCACTGTCAGAGGGTCAGTACTGGGGGAGTGCTGCACTGTCAGATGGTCAGTACTGAGGGAGTGCTGCACTGCCAGAGGGTCAGTACTGAGGGAGAGCTGTACTGTCAGAGGGTCAGTACTGAGGGAGAGCTGCACAGTCAGATGGTCAGTACTGAGGGAGTGCTGCGGTGTCAGCGGGTCAGTACTGAGGGAGTGCTGCACAGTCAGAGGGTCAGTACTGAGGGAGTGCTGCACTGTCATTGGGTCAGTACTGAGAGAGTGCTACACTGTCAGATGGTCAGTACTGAGGGAGTGCTGCACTGTCAGAGGGTCAGTACTGAGGGAGTGCTGCACTGTCAGAGGGTCAGTACTGAGGGAGAGCTGCACTGTCAGAGGGTCAGTACTGAGGCAGTGCTGCACTGCCAGAGGGTCAGTACTGAGGGAGAGCTGTACTGTCAGAGGGTCAGTACTGAGGAAGAGCTGCACTGTCAGAGGGTCAGTACTGAGGGAGTGCTGCACTGTCAGAGGGTCAGTACTGAGGGAGAGCTGTACTGTCAGAGGGTCAGTATTGAGGTAGTGCTGCACTGTCGGAGGGTCAGTCCTGAGGGAATGCTGCACTGCCAGAGGGTCAGTACTGAGGGAGAGCTGCACTGTCCGAGGGTCAGTACTGAGGGAGTGCAGCACTGTCAGAGGGTCAGTACTGAGGGAGAGCTGCACTGTCAGATGGTCAGTACTGAGGGAGTGCCGCACTGCCAGAGGGTCAGTACTGAGGGAGTGCTGCACTGTCAGAGGGTCAGTGCTGAGGGAGTGCTGCACTGTCAGAGGTTCAGTACTGAGGGAGTGCTGCACTATCAGAGGGTCAGTACTGAGGCAGTGCTGCACTGTCAGAGGGTCAGTACTGAGGGAGTGCTGCACTGTCAGAGGGTCAGTACTGAGGGAGTGCTGCACTGTCCGAGGGTGAGTACTGAGGGAGTGCGGCACTGTCAGAGTGTCAGTACTGAGGGAGTGCTGCACTGCCCGAGGGTGAGTACTGAGGGAGTGCGGCACTGTCAGCAGGTGAGTACTGAGGGAGTGCTGCACTGTCAGAGGGTCAGTACTGAGGGAGTGCTGCACTGCCCGAGGGTGAGTACTGAGGGAGTGCGGCACTGTCAGATGGTCAGTACTGAGGGAGTGCTGCACTGCCTTAGGGTCAGTACTGAGGGAGAGCTGCACAGTCAGATGGTCAGTACTGAGGGAGTGCTGCGGAGTCAGCGGGTCAGTACTGAGGGAGTGCTGCACTGTCCGAGGGTGAGTACTGAGGGAGTGCGGCACTGTGAGCGGGTGAGTACTGAGGGAGAGCTGCACTGTCCGTGGGTGAGTACTGAGGGAGTGCTGCACTGTCCGAGGGTGAGTACTGAGGGAGTGCTGCACTGTCCGAGGGTGAGTACTGAGGGAGTGCTGCACTGTCGGAGGGTGAGTACTGAGGGAGTGCGGCACTGTCAACGGGTGAGGACTGAGGGAGTGCTGCACTGTCCGAGGGTGAGTACTGAGGGAGTGCGCCACTGTCAGCGGGTGAGTACTGAGGGAGAGCTGCACTGTCCGAGGGTGAGTACTGAGGGAGTGCTGCACTGTCCGAGGGTGAGTACTGAGGGAGTGCTGCACTGTCCGAGGGTGAGTACTGAGGGAGTGCTGCACTGTCCGAGGGTGAGTACTGAGGGAGTGCGCCACTGTCAGCGGGTGAGTACTGAGGGAGTGCTGCACTGTCAGATGGTCAGTACTGAGGGAGTGCTGCACTGCCACAGGGTCAGTACTGAGGGAGAGCTGCACAGTCAGAGGGCCAGTACTGAAGGAGTGCTGCACTGTCAGATGGTCAGTACTGAGGGAGTGCTGCACTGCCTTAGGTTCAGTACTGAGGCAGAGCTGCACTGTCAGAGCGTCAGTACTGAGGGAGAGCTGCACAGTCAGAGTGTCAGTACTGAGGGAGTGCTGCACTGTCAGAGGGTCAGTACTGAGAGAGTGCTGCACTGTCAGAGGGTCAGTACTGAGGGAGAGCTGCACTGTCAGATGGTCAGTACTGAGGGAGTGCAGCACTGTCAGAGGGTCAGTACTGAGGGTGAGCTGCACTGTCAGATGGTCAGTACTGAGGGAGTGCTGCACTGTCAGAGGGTCAGTACTGAGGGAGTGCTGTACTGTCAGATGGTCAGTACTGAGGGAATGCTGCACTGTCAGAGGGTCAGTACTGAGGGAGTGCTGCACTGTCAGAGAGTCATTACTGAGGGAGAGCTGCACTGTCAGAGGGTCAGTACTGAGGGAGTGCGGCACTGTCAGAGGGTCAGTACTGAGGGAGAGGTGCACTGTCAGAGGGTCAGTACTGTAGCAGTGCTGCACTGCCAGAGGGTCAGTACTGAGGGAGAGCTGTACTGTCAGAGGGTCAGTACTGAGGGAGTGCTGCACTGTCCGAGGGTGAGTACTGAGGGAGTGCGGCACTGTCAGAGGGTCAGTACTGAGGGAGTGCTGCACTGTTAGAGGATCTGTACTGAGGGAGAGCTGCACTGTCAGAGAGTCAGTACTGAGGGAGAGCTGTACTGTCAGAGGGTCAGTATTGAGGTAGTGCTGCACTGTCGGAGGGTCAGTCCTGAGGGAATGCTGCACTGCCAGATGGTCAGTACTGAGGGAGAGCTGCACTGTCAGAGAGTCAGTACTGAGGGAGAGCTGCACTGTCCGAGGGTGAGTACTGAGGGAGTGCGGCACTGTCAGAGGGTCAGTACTGGGGGAGTGCTGCACTGTCAGAGGGTCAGTACTGAGGGAGAGCTGCACTGTCAGAGAGTCAGTACAGAGGGGGAACTGCACTGTCAGATGTTAGTACTGAGGGAGAGCTGCACTGTCAGAGAGTCAGTACTGAGGGAGAGCTGCACTGTCAGAGGGTCAGTACTGAGGGAAGGCTGCACTGTCAGAGGGTCAGTACCGAGGGAATGCTGCACTGCCAGAGGGTCAGTACTGAGGGAATGCTGCACTGACAGAGGGTCAGTACTGACGGAGTGCTGCACTGTCAGAGGGTCAGGACTGAGGGAGAGCTGCACTGTCAGAGGGACAGTACTGAGGGAGAGCTGCAATGTCAGAGGGTCAGTACTGTGGGAGTGCTGCACTGTCAGAGGGTCAGTACTGAGAGAGGGCTGCACTGTCAGAGGGTCAGTACTGAGGGAGAGCTGCACTTTCAGAGGGTCAGTACTGAGGGAGTGCTGTACTGTCAGATGGTCAGTACTGAGGGAATGCTGCACTGTCAGAGGGTCAGTACTGAGGGAGCGCTGCACTGTCAGAGAGTCATTACTGAGGGAGAGCTGCACTGTCAGAGGGTCAGTACTGAGGGAGTGCGGCACTGTCAGAGGGTCAGTACTGAGGGAGAGGTGCACTGTCAGAGGGTCAGTACTGTAGCAGAGCTGCACTGCCAGAGGGTCAGTACTGAGGGAGAGCTGCACTGTCCGAGGGTGAGTACTGAGGGAGTGCGGCACTGTCAGAGGGTCAGTACTGAGGGAGTGCTGCACTGTTAGAGGATCTGTACTGAGGGAGAGCTGCACTGTCAGAGAGTCAGTACTGAGGGAGAGCTGTACTGTCAGAGGGTCAGTATTGAGGTAGTGCTGCACTGTCGGATGGTCAGTCCTGAGGGAATGCTGCACTGCCAGAGGGTCAGTACTGAGGGAGAGCTGCACTGTCCGAGGGTCAGTACTGAGGGAGTGCAGCACTGTCAGAGGGTCAGTACTGAGGGAGAGCTGCACTGTCAGAAGGTCAGTACTGAGGGAGTGCCGCACTGCCAGAGGGTCAGTACTGAGGGAGTGCGGCACTGTCAGAGGGTCAGTACTGGGGGAGTGCTGCACTGTCAGAGAGTCAGTACTGAGGGAGAGCTGCACTGTCCGAGGGTGAGTACTGAGGGAGTGCGGCACTGTCAGAGGGTCAGTACTGAGGGAGTGCTGCACTGTTAGAGGATCTGTACTGAGGGAGAGCTGCACTGTCAGAGGGTCAGTACTGAGGGAGAGCTGCACAGTCAGATGGTCAGTACTGAGGGAGTGCTGCGGTGTCAGCGGGTCAGTACTGAGGGAGTGCTGCACAGTCAGAGGGTCAGTACTGAGGGAGTGCTGCACTGTCATTGGGTCAGTACTGAGAGAGTGCTACACTGTCAGATGGTCAGTACTGAGGGAGTGCTGCACTGTCAGAGGGTCAGTACTGAGGGAGTGCTGCACTGTCAGAGGGTCAGTACTGAGGGAGAGCTGCACTGTCAGAGGGTCAGTACTGAGGCAGTGCTGCACTGCCAGAGGGTCAGTACTGAGGGAGAGCTGTACTGTCAGAGGGTCAGTACTGAGGAAGAGCTGCACTGTCAGAGGGTCAGTACTGAGGGAGTGCTGCACTGTCAGAGGGTCAGTACTGAGGGAGAGCTGTACTGTCAGAGGGTCAGTATTGAGGTAGTGCTGCACTGTCGGAGGGTCAGTCCTGAGGGAATGCTGCACTGCCAGAGGGTCAGTACTGAGGGAGAGCTGCACTGTCCGAGGGTCAGTACTGAGGGAGTGCAGCACTGTCAGAGGGTCAGTACTGAGGGAGAGCTGCACTGTCAGAGGGTCAGTACTGAGGGAGTGCTGCACTGTCAGAGGGTCAGTGCTGAGGGAGTGCTGCACTGTCAGAGGTTCAGTACTGAGGGAGTGCTGCACTATCAGAGGGTCAGTACTGAGGCAGTGCTGCACTGTCAGAGGGTCAGTACTGAGGGAGTGCTGCACTGTCAGAGGGTCAGTACTGAGGGAGTGCTGCACTGTCCGAGGGTGAGTACTGAGGGAGTGCGGCACTGTCAGAGTGTCAGTACTGAGGGAGTGCTGCACTGCCCGAGGGTGAGTACTGAGGGAGTGCGGCACTGTCAGCAGGTGAGTACTGAGGGAGTGCTGCACTGTCAGAGGGTCAGTACTGAGGGAGTGCTGCACTGCCCGAGGGTGAGTACTGAGGGAGTGCGGCACTGTCAGATGGTCAGTACTGAGGGAGTGCTGCACTGCCTTAGGGTCAGTACTGAGGGAGAGCTGCACAGTCAGATGGTCAGTACTGAGGGAGTGCTGCGGAGTCAGCGGGTCAGTACTGAGGGAGTGCTGCACTGTCCGAGGGTGAGTACTGAGGGAGTGCGGCACTGTGAGCGGGTGAGTACTGAGGGAGGGCTGCACTGTCAGAGGGTCTGTACTGAGGGAGTGCTGCACTGTCAGTGGGTCAGTACTGAGGGAGAGCTGCACTGTCAGAGAGTCAGTACTGAGGGAGAGCTGCACTGTCAGATGGTCAGTACTGAAGGAGTGCTGCACTGTCAGAGGATCAGTACTGAGGGAATGCTGCACTGTCAGAGGGTCAGTACTGAGGGAGTGCTGCACTGTCAGAGGGTCAGTACTGAGGGAGTGCTGCCCTGTCAGAGGGTCAGTACTGAGGGAGTGCTGCACTGTCAGAGGGTCAGTACTGTGGGAGCGCTGCACTGTCAGAGGATCAGTCCTGAGGGATTGCTGCACTGTCAGAGGGTCAGTACTGAGGGAGAGCTGCATTGTCAGAGAGTCAGTACTGAGGGGGAGCTACACTGTCAGATGTTAGTACTGAGGGAGAGCTGCACTGTCAGAGAGTCAGTACTGAGGGAGAGCTGCACTGTCAGAGGGTCAGTACTGAGGGAAGGATGCACTGTCGGGGGTCAGTACTGAGGGAGTGCTGCACTGCCAGAAGGTCAGTACTGAGGGAGTGCTGCACTGTCAGAGGGTCAGTACTGAGGGAGAGCTGCACTGTCAGAGAGTCAGTACTGAGGCAGAGCTGCACTGTCAGAGGGTCAGTATAGAGGGAATGCTGCACTGTCAGAGGGTCAGTACTGAGGGAGTGCCGCACTGCCAGAGGGTCAGTACTGAGGGAGTGCTGCACTGTCAGAGGGTCAGTGCTGATGGAGAGCTGCACTGTCAGAGGGTCAGTTTTGAGGGAATGCTGCACTGTCAGTGGGTCAGTACTGAGGGAGAGCTGCACTGTCAGAGGGTCAGTACTGAGGGAGAGCTGCACTGTCAGTGGGTCAGTACTGAGGGAGAGCTGCACTGTCAGAGGGTCAGTGCCGAGCGGGTGCTGCATGTCAGAGGGTCAGTACTGAGGGAGTGCTGCACTGTCAGAGGTTCAGTACTGAGGCAGTGCTGCACTGTCAGAGGGTCCGTACTGAGGCAGTGCTGCACTGTCAGATGGTCAGTACTGAGGGAGAGCTGTACTGTCAGAGGGTCAGTACTGAGGGAGTGCTGCACTGTCAGAGGGTCAGTACTGAGGCAGTGCTGCACTGTCAGAGGGTCAATACTTTGGCAGTGCTGCACTGTCAGAGGGTCAGTACTGAGGGAGTGCTGCACTGTCAGAGGGTCAGTACTGAGGGAGTGCGGCACTGTCAGAGGGTCAGTACTGAGGGAGTGCTGCACTCTCAGAGGCTCAGTACTGAGGCAGTGCTGCACTGTCAGAGGGTCAGTACTGAGGGAGAGCTGTACTGTCAGAGGGTCAGTACTGAGGGAGAGCTGCACAGTCAGATGGTCAGTACTGATGGAGTGCTGCACAGTCAGAGTCACAGTACTGAGGGAGTGCTGCACTGTCGGAGGGTCAGTACTGAGGGAAGGCTGCACTGTCAGATGGTCAGTACTGAGGGAGAGCTGCACTGTCAGTGGGTCAGTACTGAGAGAGTGCTACACTGTCAGATGGTCAGTACTGAGGGAGTGCTGCACTGTCAGAGGGTCAGTACTGAGTTAGTGCTGCACTGTCAGATGGTCAGTACTGAGGGAGTGCTGCACTGTCCGAGGGTCAGTACTGAGGGAGTGCTGCACTGTCAGAGGGTCAGTACTGAGGGAGAGCTGCACTGGAAGAGGATCAGTACTGAGGGAGAGCTGCACTGTCAGAGAGTCAGTACTGAGGAAGAGCTGCACTGTCAGAGAGTCAGTACTGAGGGAAGGCTGCACTGTCAGATGGTCAGTACTGAGGGAATGCTGCACTGCCCGAGGGTAAGTTGTGAGGGAGGGCTGCACTGTCAGAGGGTCTGTACTGAGGGAGTGCTGCACTGTCAGTGGGTCAGTACTGAGGGAGAGCTGCACTGTCAGAGAGTCAGTACTGAGGGAGAGCTGCACTGTCAGATGGTCAGTACTGAAGGAGTGCTGCACTGTCAGAGGATCAGTACTGAGGGAATGCTGCACTGTCAGAGGGTCAGTACTGAGGGAGTGCTGCACTGTCAGAGGGTCAGTACTTAGGAAGTGCTGCCCTGTCAGAGGGTCAGTACTGTGGGAGCGCTGCACTGTCAGAGGATCAGTCCTGAGGGATTGCTGCACTGTCAGAGGATCAGTACTGAGGGAGAGCTGCACTGTCAGAGAGTCAGTACTGAGGGGGAGCTACACTGTCAGATGTTAGTACTGAGGGAGAGCTGCACTGTCAGAGAGTCAGTACTGAGGGAGAGCTGCACTGTCAGAGGGTCAGTACTGAGGGAAGGATGCACTGTCGGGGGTCAGTACTGAGGGAGTGCTGCACTGCCAGAGGGTCAGAACTGAGGGAGTGCTGCACTGTCAGAGGGTCAGTACTGAGGGAGAGCTGCACTGTCAGAGAGTCAGTACTGAGGCAGAGCTGCACTGTCAGAGGGTCAGTATAGAGGGAATGCTGCACTGTCAGAGGGTCAGTACTGAGGGAGTGCTGCACTGTCAGAGGATCAGTACTGAGGGAGTGCTGCACTGTCAGAGGGTCAGTACTGAGGGAGTGCTGCACTGTCAGAGGGTCAGTACTGAGGGAGTGCTGCACTCTCAGAGGCTCAGTACTGAGGCAGTGCTGCACTGTCAGAGGGTCAGTACTGAGGGAGAGCTGTACTGTCAGAGGGTCAGTACTGAGGGAGAGCTGCACAGTCAGATGGTCAGTACTGAGGGAGTGCTGCGGTGTCAGCGGGTCAGTACTGATGGAGTGCTGCACAGTCAGAGTGTCAGTACTGAGGGAGTGCTGCACTGTCGGAGGGTCAGTACTGAGGGAAGGCTGCACTGTCAGATGGTCAGTACTGAGGGAGAGCTGCACTGTCAGTGGGTCAGTACTGAGAGAGTGCTACACTGTCAGATGGTCAGTACTGAGGGAGTGCTGCACTGTCAGAGGGTCAGTACTGAGTTAGTGCTGCACTGTCAGATGGTCAGTACTGAGGGAGTGCTGCACTGTCCGAGGGTCAGTACTGAGGGAGTGCTGCACTGTCAGAGGGTCAGTACTGAGGGAGAGCTGCACTGGAAGAGGATCAGTACTGAGCGAGAGCTGCACTGTCAGAGAGTCAGTACTGAGGAAGAGCTGCACTGTCAGAGAGTCAGTACTGAGGGAAGGCTGCACTGTCAGATGGTCAGTACTGAGGGAATGCTGCACTGCCCGAGGGTAAGTTGTGAGGGAGGGCTGCACTGTCAGAGGGTCTGTACTGAGGGAGTGCTGCACTGTCAGTGGGTCAGTACTGAGGGAGAGCTGCACTGTCAGAGAGTCAGTACTGAGGGAGAGCTGCACTGTCAGATGGTCAGTACTGAAGGAGTGCTGCACTGTCAGAGGATCAGTACTGAGGGAATGCTGCACTGTCAGAGGGTCAGTACTGAGGGAGTGCTGCACTGTCAGAGGGTCAGTACTGAGGGAGTGCTGCCCTGTCAGAGGGTCAGTACTGAGGGAGTGCTGCACTGTCAGAGGGTCAGTACTGTGGGAGCGCTGCACTGTCAGAGGATCAGTCCTGAGGGATTGCTGCACTGTCAGAGGGTCAGTACTGAGGGAGAGCTGCACTGTCAGAGAGTCAGTACTGAGGGGGAGCTACACTGTCAGATGTTAGTACTGAGGGAGAGCTGCACTGTCAGAGAGTCAGTACTGAGGGAGAGCTGCACTGTCAGAGGGTCAGTACTGAGGGAAGGATGCACTGTCGGGGGTCAGTACTGAGGGAGTGCTGCACTGCCAGAGGGTCAGTACTGAGGGAGTGCTGCACTGTCAGAGGGTCAGTACTGAGGGAGAGCTGCACTGTCAGAGAGTCAGTACTGAGGCAGAGCTGCACTGTCAGAGGGTCAGTATAGAGGGAATGCTGCACTGTCAGAGGGTCAGTACTGAGGGAGTGCTGCACTGTCAGAGGATCAGTACTGAGGGAGTGCTGCACTGTCAGAGGGTCAGTACTGAGGGAGTGCTGCACTGTCAGAGGGTCAGTACTGAGGGAGTGCTGCACTGTTAGAGGGTCAGTACTGAGGCAGAGCTGCACTGTCAGATGGTCAGTACTGAAGGAGTGCTGCACTGTCAGAGGGTCAGTACTGAGGGAGTGCTGCACTGTCAGATGTTAGTACTGAGGGAGAGCTGCACTGTCAGAGAGTCAGTACTGAGGTAGAGCTGCACTGTCAGAGGGTCAGTACTGAGGGAAGGATGCACTGTCGGGGGTCAGTACTGAGGGAGTGCTGCACTGCCAGAGCGTCAGTACGGAGGGAGTGCTGCACTGTCAGAGGGTCAGTACTGAGGGAGTGCTGCACTGTCAGAGGGTCAGTACTGAGGGAGAGCTGCACTGTCAGAGAGTCAGTACTGAGGCAGAGCTGCACTGTCAGAGGGTCAGTATAGAGGGAATGCTGCACTGTCAGAGGGTCAGTACTGAGGGAGTGCTGCACTGTCAGAGGATCAGTACTGAGGGAGTACTGCACTGTCAGAGGGTCAGTACTGAGGGAGTGCTGCACTGCCAGAGGGTCAGTACTGAGGCAGTGCTGCACTGTCAGAGGGTCAGTACTGAGGCAGAGCTGCACTGTCAGATGGTCAGTACTGAAGGAGTGCTGCACTGTCAGAGGGTCAGTACTGAGGGAGTGCTGCACTGTCAGCGGGTCAGTACTGAGGGAGAGCTACACTGTCAGATGATCAGTAGTGAGGGAGTGCCGCACTGCCAGAGGGTCAGTACTGAGGGAGTGCTGCACTGTCAGAGGGTCAGTGCTGAGGGAGAGCTGCACTGTCAGAGGGTCAGTACTGAGGGAATGCTGCACTGTCAGCGGGTCAGTATTGAGGGAGAGCTGCACTGTCAGAGGGTCAGTACTGAGGGTTAGCTGCACTGTCAGTGGGTCAGTACTGAGGGAGAGCTGCACTGTCAGAGGGTCAGTGCCGAGCGGGTGCTGCATGTCAGAGGGTCAGTACTGAGGGAGTGCTGCACTGTCAGAGGGTCAGTACTGAGGCAGTGCTGCACTGTCAGAGAGTCAGTACTGAGGGAGTGCTGCACTGTCAGAGGGTCAGTACTGAGGTAGAGCTGCACTGTCAGAGGGTCAGTGCTGAGGGAGTGCTGCACTGTCAGAGGGTCAGTACTGAGGGAGTGCTGCACTGTCAGAGGGTCAGTTCTGAGGGAGAGCTGCACTGTCAGAGGGTCAGTACTGAGGCAGTGCTGCACTGTCAGAGTGTCAGTACTGAGGGAGTGCTGCACTGTCAGAGGGTCAGTACTGAGGGAGTGCTGCACTGTCAGATGGTCAGTACTGAGGGAGAGCTGCACAGTCAGATGGTCAGTACTGAGGGAGTGATGCGGTGTCAGCGGGTCAGTCCTGAGGGAATGCTGCACAGTCAGAGTGTCAGTACTGAGGGAGTGCTGCACTGTCAGAGGGTCAGTACTGAGGGAAGGCTGCACTGTCAGATGGTCAGTACTGAGGGAGAGCTGCACTGTCAGTGGGTCAGTACTGAGAGAGTGCTACACTGTCAGATGGTCAGTACTGAGGGAGTGCTGCACTGTCAGAGTGTCAGTACTGAGTTAGTGCTGCACTGTCAGATGGTCAGTACTGAGGGAGTGCTGCACTGTCCGAGGGTCAGTACTGAGGGAGTGCTGCACTGTCAGAGGGTCAGTACTGAGGGAGAGCTGCACTGTCAGAGGGTCAGTACTGAGGCAGTGCTGCACTGCCAGAGGGTCAGTACTGAGGGAAAGCTGTACTGTTAGAGGGTCAGTACTGAGGAAGAGCTGCACTGTCAGAGGGTCAGGACTGAGGGAGTGCTGCACTGTCAGAGGGTCAGTACTAAGGGAGAGCTGTACTGTCAGAGGGTTAGTATTGAGGTAGTGCTGTACTGTCGGAGGGTCAGTACTGAGGGAATGCTGCACTGCCAGAGAATCAGTACTGAGGGAGAGCTGCACTGTCCGAGGGTCAGTACTGAGGGAGTGCAGCACTGTCAGAGGGTCAGTACTGAGGGTGAGCTGCACTGTCAGATGGTCAGTACTGAGGGAGTGCCGCACTGCCAGAGGGTCAGTACTGAGGGAGTGCTGCACTGTCAGAGGGTCAGTACTGAGGGAGTGCTGAACTGTCAGAGGATCAGTACTGAGGCAGTGCTGCACTGTCAGATGGTCAGTACTGAGGGAGTGCTGCACTGTCAGTGGGTCAGTACTGAGGGAGTGCTGCACTGTCAGAGGGTCAGTACTGAGGGAGTGCTGCACTGTCAGAGGGTCAGTACTGAGGCAGTGCTGCACTGTCAGAGGGTCAGTACTGAGGCAGTGCTGCACTGTCAGAGGGTCAGTACTGAGGGAGTGCTGCACTGTCAGAGGGTCAGTACTCAGGGAGAGCTGCACTGTCAGAGGGTCAGTGCTGAGGGAGTGCTGCACTGTCAGAGGGTCAGTACTGAGGGAATGCTGCACTGTCAGCGGGTCAGTACTGAGGGAGAGCTGCACTGTCAGAGGGTCAGTACTGAGGGAGAGCTGCACTGTCAGAGAGTCAGTACCGAGCGGGTGCTGCACTGTCAGAGGGTCAGTACTGAGGGAGTGCTGCACTGTTAGAGGATCAGTACTGAGGGAGAGCTGCACTGTCAGAGAGTCAGTACTGAGGGAGAGCTGCACTGTCAGAGAGTCAGTACTGAGGGAGAGCTGCACTGTCAGAGGTTAGTACTGAGGGAGAGCTGCACTGTCAGAGAGTCAGTACTGAGGTAGAGCTGCACTGTCAGAGAGTCAGTACTGAGGGAAGGCTGCACTGTCTGATGGTCAGTGCTGAGGGAATGCTGCACTGCCCGAGTGTAAGTTCTGAGGGAGTGCTGCACTGTCAGAGGGTCTGTACTGAGGGAGTGCTGCACTGTCAGAGGATCAGTACTGAGGGAGAGCTGCACTGTCAGAGAGTCAGTACTGAGGGAGAGCTGCACTGTCAGATGGTCAGTACTGAAGGAGTGCTGCACTGTCGGAGGATCAGTACTGAGGGAATGCTGCACTCCCAGAGGGTCAGGACTGAGGGAGTGCTGCACTGTCAGAGGGTCAGTACTGAGGGAGTTTTGCACTGTCAGAGGGTCAGTACTGAGGGAGCGCTGCACTGTCAGAGGATCAGTACTGAGGGAGTGCTGCACTGTCAGAGGGTCAGTACTGAGGGAGAGCTGCACTGTCAGAGAGTCAGTACTGAGGGGGAGCTACACTGTCAGATGTTAGTACTGAGGGAGAGCTGCACTGTCAGAGTGTCAGTACTGAGGGAGAGCTGCACTGTCAGAGGGTCAGTACTGAGGGAAGGATGCACTGTCGGGGGTCAGTACTGAGGGAATGCTGCACTGCCAGAGGGTCAGTACTGAGGGAGTGCTGCACTGTCAGAGGGTCAGTACTGAGGGAGTGCTGCACTGTCAGAGGGTCAGTACTGAGGGAGAACTGCACTGTCAGAGAGTCAGTACTGAGGCAGAGCTGCACTGCCAGATGGTCAGTACTGAAGGAGTGCTGCACTGTCAGAGGGTCAGTACTGAGGGAGTGCTGCACTGTCAGAGGGTCAGTACTGTGGGAGTGCTGCACTGTCAGAGGGTCAGTACTGAGGCAGAGCTGCACTGTCAGAGGGTCAGTACTGAGGGAGAGCTGCACTTTCAGATGGTCAGTACTGAGGGAGTGCCGCACTGCCAGATGGTCAGTACTGAGGGAGTGCTACACTGTCAGAGGGTCAGTGCTGAGGGAGTGCTGCACTGTCAGAGGGTCAGTACTGAGGGAATGCTGCACTGTCAGAGGGTCAGTACTGAGGGAGTGCTGCACTGTCAGAGGGTCAGTACTGAGGGAGAGCTGCACTGTCAGTGGGTCAGTACTGAGGGAGAGCTGCACTGTCAGAGGGTCAGTGCCGAGCGTGTGCTGCATGTCAGAGGGTCAGTACTGAGGGAGTGCTGCACTGTCAGAGGGTCAGTACTGAGGGAGTGCTGCACTGTCAGAGGGTCAGTACTGAGGGAGTGCTGCACTGTCAGAGGGTCAGTACTGAGGGAGAGCTGCACTGTCAGAGGGTCAGTGCTGAGGGAGTGCTGCACTGTCAGAGGGTCAATACTGAGGCAGTGCTGCACTGTCAGAGGGTCAGTACTGAGGGAGTGCTGCACTGTCAGAGGATCAGTACTGAGGGAGAGCTGCACTGTCAGAGGGTCAGTACTGAGGCAGTGCTGCACTGTCAGAGGGTCAGTACTGAGGGAGTGCTGCACTGTCAGAGGGTCAGTACTGAGGGAGAACTGCACTGTCAGAGAGTCAGTACTGAGGGAGAGCTGCACTGTCAGATGGTCAGTACTGAGGGAGAGCTGCACTGTCAGAGGGTCAGTACCGAGCGGGTGCTGCATTGTCAGAGGGTCAGTACTGAGGGAGTGCTGCACTGTTAGAGGATCAGTACTGAGGGAGAGCTGCACTGTCAGAGAGTCAGGACTGAGGGAGATCTGCACTGTCAGAGAGTCAGTACTGAGGGAGAGCTGCACTGTCAGAGGTTAGTACTGAGGGAGAGCTGCACTGTCAGAGAGTCAGTACTGAGGGAGAGCTGCACTGTCAGAGAGTCAGTACTGAGGGAAGGCTGCACTGTCAGAGAGTCCGTACTGAGCGAATGCTGCACTGCCCGAGGTTAAGTTGTGAGGGAGTGCTGCACTGTCAGAGGGTCTGTACTGAGGGAGTGCTGCACTGTCAGAGGGTCAGTACTGAGGGAGAGCTGCACTGTCAGAGAGTCAGTACTGAGGGAGTGCTGCACTGTCAGAGGGTCAGTACTGAGGGAGTGCAGCACTGTCAGAGGGTCAGTACTGAGGGAGAGCTGCACTGTCGGGGGTCAGTACTGAGGGAATGCTGCACTGCCAGAGGGTCAATACTGAGGGAGTGCTGCACTGTCAGAGGGTCAGTGCTGAGGGAGTGCTGCATTGTCAGAGGGTCAGTACTGAGGGAATGCTGCACTGTCAGAGGGTCAGTACTGAGGGAGTGCTGCACTGTCAGAGGGTCAGTACTGAGGGAGTGCTGCACTGTCAGAGGGTCAGTACTGAGGGAGAGCTGCACTGTCAGAGGGTCAGTACTGAGGGAGAGCTGCACTGTCAGTGGGTTAGTACTGAGGGAGAGCTGCACTGTCAGACGGTCAATACTGAGGCAGTGCTGCACTGTCAGAGGTTCAGTACTGAGGGAGAGCTGCACTGCCAGTGGGTCAGTACTGAGGGAGAGCTGCACTGTCAGAGGTTCAATACTGAGGCAGTGCTGCACTGTCAGAGGGTCAGTACTGAGGGAGTGCTGCACTGTCAGAGGGTCAGTACTGAGGCAGTGCTACACTGTCAGAGGGTCAATACTGAGGCAGTGCTGCACTGTCAGAGGGTCAGTACTGAGGGAGAGGTGCACTGTCAGAGGGTCAGTACTGAGGGAGAGGTGCACTGTCAGAGGGTCAGTACTGAGGGAGAGCTGCACTCTCAGATGGTCAGTACTGAGGGAGAGCTGCACTGTCAGAGGGTCAGTACCGAGCGGGTGCTGCACTGTCAGAGGGTCAGTACTGAGGGAGTGCTGCACTGTTAGAGGATCAGTACTGAGGGAGAGCTGCACTGTCAGTGAGTCAGTACTGAGGGAGAGCTGCACTGTCAGAGAGTCAGTACTGAGGGAGAGCTGCACTGTCAGAGAGTCAGTACTGAGGGAGAGCTGCACTGTCAGAGGTTAGTACTGAGGGAGAGCTGCACTGTCAGAGAGTCAGTACTGAGGGAGAGCTGCACTGTCAGTGAGTCAGTATTGAGGGAAGGCTGCACTGTCAGAGGGTCAGTACTGAGGGAATGATGCACTGCCCGAGGGTAAGTTGTGAGGGAGTGCTGCACTGTCAGAGGGTCTGTACTGAGGGAGTGCTGCACTGTCAGAGGGTCAGTACTGAGGGAGAGCTGCACTGTCAGAGAGTCAGTACTGAACGAGTGCTGCACTGTCAGAGGGTCAGTACTGAGGGAATGCTGCACTGCCAGAGGGTTAGTACTGAGGGAGTGCTGCACTGTCAGAGGGTCAGTACTGAGGGAGTGCTGCACTGTCAGAGGGTCAGTACTGAGGGAGTGCTGCACTGTCAGAGGATCCGTACTGAGGGAGCGCCGCACTGTCAGAGGGTCAGTACTGAGGGAGAGCTGCACTGTCAGAGAGTCAGTACTGAGGGGGAGCTACACTGTCAGATGTTAGTACTGAGGGAGAGCTGCACTGTCAGAGAGTCAGTACTGAGGGAGAGCTGCACTGTCAGAGGGTCAGTACTGAGGGAAGGCTGCACTGTCAGAGGGTCAGTACTGAGGGAATGCTGCACTGCCAGAGGGTCAGTACTGAGTGAGTGCTGCACTGTCAGAGGGTCAGTACTGAGGGAGTGCTGCACTGTCAGAGGGTCAGTACTGAGGGAGAGCTGCACTGTCAGAGAGTCAGTACTGAGTCAGAGCTGCACTGTCAGATGGTCAGTACTGAGGGAGTGCTGCACTGTCAGAGGGTCAGTACTGAGGGAGAGCTGCACTGTCAGAGAGTCAGTACTGAGTCAGAGCTGCACTGTCAGATGGTCAGTACTGAAGGAGTGCTGCACTGTCAGAGGGTCAGTACTGAGGGAGTGCTGCACTGTCAGAGGGTCAGTACTGAGGGAGAGCTGCACTGTCAGAGAGTCAGTACTGAGTCAGAGCTGCACTGTCAGATGGTCAGTACTGAAGGAGTGCTGCACTGTCAGAGGGTCAGTACTGAGGGAGTGCTGCACTGTCAGAGGGTCAGTACTGAGGGAGTGCTGCACTGTCAGAGGGTAAGTACTGAGGCAGTGCTGCACTGTCAGAGGTGTCAGTACTGAGGGAGTGCTGCACTGTCAGAGGGTCAGTACTGAGGGAGTGTTGCACTGTCAGAGGGTCAGTGCTGAGGGAGTGCTGCACTGTCAGAGGGTCAGTACTGAGGGAATGCTGCACTGTCAGCGGGTCAGTACTGAGGGAGAGCTGCAGTGTCAGATGGTCAGTACTGAGGGAGAGCTGCACTGTCAGTGGATCAGTACTGAGGGAGAGCTGCACTGTCAGAGGGTCAGTACCGAGCGGGTGCTGCACTGTCAGAGGGTCAGTACTGAGGGAGTGCTGCACTCTTAGAGAATCAGTACTGAGGGAGAGCTGCACTGTCAGAGAGTCAGTACTGAGGGAGAGCTGCACTGTCAGAGGTTAGTAGTGAGGGAGAGCTGCACTGTCAGAGAGTCAGTACTGAGGGAGAGCTGCACTGTCAGAGGGTCAGTACTGAGGGAAGGCTGCACTGTCAGAGGGTCAGTACAGAGGGAATGCTGCACTGCCCGAGGGTAAGTTCTGAGGGAGTGCTGCACTGTCAGAGGGTCTGTACTGAGGGAGTGCTGCACTGTCAGAGGGTCAGTACTGAGGGAGAGCTGCACTGTCAGAAAGTCAGTACTGAGGGAGTGCTGCACTGTCAGAGGGTCAGTACTGAGGGAGAGCTGCACTGTCAGAAAGTCAGTCCTGAGGGAGAGCTGCACTGTCAGAGGGTCAGTGCTGAGGGAATGCTGCACTGCCAGAGGGTCAGTACTGAGGGAGTGCTGCACTGTCAGAGGGTCAGTACTGAGGGAGTGCTGCACTGTCAGAGGGTCAGTACTGAGGGAGTGCTGCACTGTCAGAGGATCAGTACTGAGGGAGTGCTGCACGGTCAGAGGGTCAGTACTGAAGGAGTGCTGCACTGTCAGAGGGTCAGTACTGAGGGAGTGCTGCACTGTCAGAGGGTCAGTACTGAGGGAGAGCTGCACTGTCAGAGAGTCAGTACTGAGGCAGAGCTGCACTGTCAGAGGGTCAGTACTGAGGGATGGCTGCATTGTCAGAGGGTCAGTACTGAGGGAATTCTGCACTGCCAGAGGGTCAGTACTGAGGGAGTGCTGCACTGTCAGAGGGTCAGTACTGAGGGAGTGCTGCACTGTCAGAGGGTCAGTACTGAGGGAATGCTGCACTGCCAGAGGGTCAGTCCTGAGGGAGTGCTGCACTGTCAGAGGATCAGTACTGAAGGAATGCTGCACTGTCAGAGGGTCAGTACTGAGGGAATGCTGCACTGCCAGAGGGTCAGTACTGAGGGAGTGCTGCACTGTCAGAGGGTCTGTACTGAGGGAGTGCTGCACTGTCAGAGGGTCAGTACTGAAGGAGTGCTGCACTGTCAGAGGGTCAGTACTGAGGGAGAGCTGCACTGTCAGAGGGTTAGTACAAAGAGATTGCTGCACTGTCAGAGGGTCAGTCCTGAGGGAGTGCTGCACTGTCAGAGGGTCAGTACTGAGGGAGTGCTGCACTGTCAGAGGGTCAGTACTGAGGGAGTGCTGCACTGTCAGAGGGTCAGTACTGAGGGAGAGCTGTACTGTCAGAGGGTCAGTACTGAGGGAGTGCTGCACTGTCGGAGGGTCAGTACTGAGGGAATGCTGCACTGCCAGAGGCTCAGTACTGAGGGAGAGCTGCACTGTCCGAGGGTCAGTATTGAGGGAATGCAGCACTGTCAGAGGGTCAGTACTGAGGGAGAGCGGCACTGTCAGATGGTCAGTACTGAGGGAGTGCCGCACTGCCAGAGGGTCAGTACTGAGGGAGTGCTGCACTGTCAGAGGGTCAGTGCTGAGGGAGTGCTGCACTGTCAGAGGGTCAGTACTGAGGGAGTGCTGCACTGTCAGAGGGTCAGTACTGAGGCAGTGCTGCACTGTCAGATGTGTCAGTACTGAGGGAGTGCTGCACTGTCAGAGGGTCAGTACTGAGGGAGTGCTGCACTGTCAGAGGGTCAGTACTGAGGGAATTCTGCACTGTCAGAGGGTCAGTACTGAGGGAATGCTGCACTGTCAGCGGGTCAGTACTGAGGGAGAGCTGCACTGTCAGATGGTCAGTACTGAGGGAGAGCTGCACTGTCAGTGGATCAGTACTGAGGGAGAGCTGCACTGTCAGAGGGTCAGTACCGAGCGGGTGCTGCACTGTCAGAGGGTCAGTACTGAGGGAGTGCTGCACTGTTAGAGAATCAGTACTAAGGGAGAGCTGCACTGTCAGAGGGTCAGTACCGAGCGGGTGCTGCACTGTCAGAGGGTCTGTACTGAGGGAGTGCTGCACTGTTAGAGAATCAGTACTGAGGGAGAGCTGCACTGTCAGAGAGTCAGTACTGAGGGAGAGCTGCACTG
Source organism: Chiloscyllium plagiosum (assembly GCF_037043375.1). Taxonomy (NCBI): domain Eukaryota; kingdom Metazoa; phylum Chordata; class Chondrichthyes; order Orectolobiformes; family Hemiscylliidae; genus Chiloscyllium; species Chiloscyllium plagiosum. Next base: position 19,928,403 of record NW_028270188.1, read on the forward strand.
TCAGAGGTTAGTACTGAGGGAGAGCTGCACTGTCAGAGATTCAGTACTGAGGGAGAGCTGCACTGTCAGAGGGTCAGTACTGAGGGAAGGCTGCACTGTCAGAGGGTCAGTACTGAGGCAGTGCTGCACTGTCAGAGGTTAGTACTGAGGGAGAGCTGCACTGTCAGAGGTTAGTACTGAGGGAGAGCTGCACTGTCAGAGATTCAGTACTGAGGGAGAGCTGCACTGTCAGAGGGTCAGTACTGAGGGAGTGCTGCACTGTCAGAGGGTCAGTACTGAGGCAGTGCTGCACTGTCAGAGGTTAGTACTGAGGGAGAGCTGCACTGTCAGAGAGTCAGTACTGAGGGAGAGCTGCACTGTCAGAGGTTAGTACTGAGGGAGAGCTGCACTGTCAGAGATTCAGTACTGAGGGAGAGCTGCACTGTCAGAGGGTCAGTACTGAGGGAAGGCTGCACTGTCAGAGGGTCAGTACTGAGGGAATGCTGCACTGCCCGAGGGTAAGTTCTGAGGGAGTGCTGCACTGTCAGAGGGTCTGTACTGAGGGAATTCTGCACTGCCAGAGGGTCAGTACTGAGGGAGTGCTGCACTGTCAGAGGGTCAGTACTGAGGGAGTGCTGCACTGTCAGAGGGTCAGTACTGAGGGAATGCTGCACTGCCAGAGGGTCAGTCCTGAGGGAGTGCTGCACTGTCAGAGGATCAGTACTGAAGGAATGCTGCACTGTCAGAGGGTCAGTACTGAGGGAATGCTGCACTGCCAGAGGGTCAGTACTGAGGGAGTGCTGCACTGTCAGAGGGTCTGTACTGAGGGAGTGCTGCACTGTCAGAGGGTCAGTACTGAAGGAGTGCTGCACTGTCAGAGAGTCAGTACTGAGGGAGAGCTGCACTGTCAGAGGGTTAGTACAAAGAGATTGCTGCACTGTCAGAGGGTCAGTCCTGAGGGAGTGCTGCACTGTCAGAGGGTCAGTACTGAGGGAGTGCTGCACTGTCAGAGGGTCAGTACTGAGGGAGTGCTGCACTGTCAGAGGGTCAGTACTGAGGGAGAGCTGTACTGTCAGAGGGTCAGTACTGAGGGAGTGCTGCACTGTCGGAGGGTCAGTACTGAGGGAATGCTGCACTGCCAGAGGCTCAGTACTGAGGGAGAGCTGCACTGTCCGAGGGTCAGTATTGAGGGAATGCAGCACTGTCAGAGGGTCAGTACTGAGGGAGAGCGGCAATGTCAGATGGTCAGTACTGAGGGAGTGCCGCACTGCCAGAGGGTCAGTACTGAGGGAGTGCTGCACTGTCAGAGGGTCAGTGCTGAGGGAGTGCTGCACTGTCAGAGGGTCAGTACTGAGGGAGTGTTGCACTGTCAGAGGGTCAGTACTGAGGCAGTGCTGCACTGTCAGAGGTGTCAGTACTGAGGGAATGCTGCACTGTCAGAGGGTCAGTACTGAGGGAATGCTGCACTGTCAGCGGGTCAGTACTGAGGGAGAGCTGCACTGTCAGATGGTCAGTACTGAGGGAGAGCTGCACTGTCAGTGGATCAGTACTGAGGGAGAGCTGCACTGTCAGAGGGTCAGTACCGAGCGGGTGCTGCACTGTCAGAGGGTCAGTACTGAGGGAGTGCTGCACTGTTAGAGAATCAGTACTGAGGGAGAGCTGCACTGTCAGAGGGTCAGTACCGAGCGGGTGCTGCACTGTCAGAGGGTCTGTACTGAGGGAGTGCTGCACTGTTAGAGAATCAGTACTGAGGGAGAGCTGCACTGTCAGAGAGTCAGTACTGAGGGAGAGCTGCACTGTCAGAGGTTAGTACTGAGGGAGAGCTGCACTGTCAGAGATTCAGTACTGAGGGAGAGCTGCACTGTCAGAGGGTCAGTACTGAGGGAAGGCTGCACTGTCAGAGGGTCAGTACTGAGGGAATGCTGCACTGCCCGAGGGTAAGTTCTGAGGGAGTGCTGCACTGTCAGAGGGTCTGTACTGAGGGAGTGCTGCACTGTCAGAGGGTAAGTACTGAGGGAGAGCTGCACTGTCAGAAAGTCAGTACTGAGGGAGTGCTGCACTGTCAGAGGGTCAGTACTGAGGGAGAGCTGCACTGTCAGAAAGTCAGTACTGAGGGAGCGCTGCACTGTCAGAGGGTCAGTACTGAGGGAATGCTGCACTGCCAGAGGGTCAGTACTGAGGGAGTGCTGCACTGTCAGAGGGTCAGTACTGAGGGAGTGCTGCACTGTCAGAGGGTCAGTACTGAGGGACTGCTGCACTGTCAGAGGATCAGTACTGAGGGAGTGCTGCACTGTCAGAGGGTCAGTACTGAAGGAGTGCTGCACTGTCAGAGGGTCAGGACTGAGGGAGTGCTGCACTGTCAGAGGGTCAGTACTGAGGGAGAGCTGCACTGTCAGAGAGTCAGTACTGAGGCAGAGCTGCACTGTCAGAGCGTCAGTACTGAGGGAAGGCTGCACTGTCAGAGGGTCAGTACTGAGGGAATTCTGCACTGCCAGAGGGTCAGTACTGAGGGAGTGCTGCACTGTCAGAGGGTCAGTACTGAGGGAGTGCTGCACTGTCAGAGGGTCAGTACTGAGGGAATGCTGCACTGCCAGAGGGTCAGTACTGAGGGAGTGCTGCACTGTCAGAGGGTCAGTACTGAAGGAGTGCTGCACTGTCAGAGGGTCAGTACTTAGGGAATACTGCACAGCCAGAGGGTCAGTACTGAGGGAGTGCTGCACTGTCAGAGGGTCAGTACTGAGGGAGTGCTGCACTGTCAGAGGGTCAGTACTGAGGGAGTGCTGCACTGTCAGAGGATCAGTACTGAGGGAGTGCTGCACTGTCAGAGGGTCAGTACTGAGGGAGTGCTGCACAGTCAGAGGGTTAGTACAGAGAGAGTGCAGCACTGACAGAGGGTTAGTACAGAGAGAATGCTACACTGTCAGATAGACAGTACTGAGGCACTGCTGGACGGTCAGACGTGCAGGACGGAGGCAGAGGGTCAGTACTGAGAGAGTGCTGCACTGTCAGAGGTTCAGTACTGAGGGTGTGCTGCACTGTCGGAGGGTCAGTGCTGAGGGAGTGCTGCACTGTCAGAGGATCAGTACTGAGGGAGTGCTGCACTGTCAGAGGGTCAGTACTGAGGGAGTGCTGCACTGTCAGAGGGTCAGTACTGAGGGAGTGCTGAACTGTCAGAGGGTCAGTACTGAGGGAGAGCTGTACTGTCAGAGGGTCAGTACTGAGGGAGTGCTGCACTGTCGGAGGGTCAGTACTGAGGGAATGCTGCACTGCCAGAGGCTCAGTACTGAGGGAGAGCTGCACTGTCCGAGGGTCAGTATTGAGGGAATGCAGCACTGTCAGAGGGTCAGTACTGAGGGAGAGCGGCACTGTCAGATGGTCAGTACTGAGGGAGTGCCGCACTGCCAGAGGGTCAGTACTGAGGGAGTGCTGCACTGTCAGAGGGTCAGTGCTGAGGGAGTGCTGCACTGTCAGAGGGTCAGTACTGAGGGAGTGCTGCACTGTCAGAGGGTCAGTACTGAGGCAGTGCTGCACTGTCAGAGGTGTCAGTACTGAGGGAGTGCTGCACTGTCAGAGGGTCAGTACTGAGGGAGTGCTGCACTGTCAGAGGGTCAGTACTGAGGGAATGCTGCACTGTCAGAGGGTCAGTACTGAGGGAATGCTGCACTGTCAGCGGGTCAGTACTGAGGGAGAGCTGCACTGTCAGATGGTCAGTACTGAGGGAGAGCTGCACTGTCAGTGGATCAGTACTGAGGGAGAGCTGCACTGTCAGAGGGTCAGTACCGAGCGGGTGCTGCACTGTCAGAGGGTCAGTACTGAGGGAGTGCTGCACTGTTAGAGAATCAGTACTGAGGGAGTGCTGCACTGTCAGAGGGTCAGTAACGAGCGGGTGCTGCACTGTCAGAGGGTCTGTACTGAGGGAGTGCTGCACTGTTAGAGAATCAGTACTGAGGGAGAGCTACACTGTCAGAGAGTCAGTACTGAGGGAGAGCTGCACTGTCAGAGGTTAGTACTGAGGGAGAGCTGCACTGTCAGAGAGTCAGTACTGAGGGAGAGCTGCACTGTCAGAGGGTCAGTACTGAGGGAAGGCTGCACTGTCAGAGGGTCAGTACTGAGGGAATGGTGCACTGCCCGAGGGTAAGTTCTGAGGGAGTGCTGCACTGTCAGAGGGTCTGTACTGAGGGAGTGCTGCACTGTCAGAGGGTAAGTACTGAGGGAGAGCTGCACTGTCAGAAAGTCAGTACTGAGGGAGTGCTGCACTGTCAGAGGGTCAGTACTGAGGGAGAGCTGCGCTGTCAGAAAGTCAGTACTGAGGGAGAGCTGCACTGTCAGAGGGTCAGTACTGAGGGAATGCTGCACTGCCAGAGGGTCAGTACTGAGGGAGTGCTGCACTGTCAGAGGGTCAGTACTGAGGGAGTGCTGCACTGTCAGAGGGTCAGTACTGAGGGACTGCTGCACTGTCAGAGGATCAGTACTGAGGGAGTGCTGCACTGTCAGAGGGTCAGTACTGAAGGAGTGCTGCACTGTCAGAGGGTCAGTACTGAGGGAGTGCTGCACTGTCAGAGGGTCAGTACTGAGGCAGAGCTGCACTGTCAGAGAGTCAGTACTGAGGCAGAGCTGCACTGTCAGAGGGTCAGTACTGAGGGAAGGCTGCACTGTCAGAGGGTCAGGACTGAGGGAATTCTGCACTGCCAGAGGGTCAGTACTGAGGGAGTGCTGCACTGTCAGAGGGTCAGTACTGAGGGAGTGCTGCACTGTCAGAGGGTCAGTACTGAGGGAATGCTGCACTGCCAGAGGGTCAGTACTGAGGGAGTGCTGCACTGTCAGAGGGTCAGTACTGAAGGAGTGCTGCACTGTCAGAGGGTCAGTACTTAGGGAATACTGCACTGCCAGAGGGTCAGTACTGAGGGAGTGCTGCACTGTCAGAGGGTCAGTACTGAGGGAGTGCTGCACTGTCAGAGGGTCAGTACTGAGGGAGTGCTGCACTGTCAGAGGATCAGTACTGAGGGAGTGCTGCACTGTCAGAGGGTCAGTACTGAGGGAGTGCTGCACAGTCAGAGGGTTAGTACAGAGAGAGTGCAGCACTGACAGAGGGTTAGTACAGAGAGAATGCTACACTGTCAGATAGACAGTACTGAGGCACTGCTGGACGGTCAGACGTGCAGGACGGAGGCAGAGGGTCAGTACTGAGAGAGTGCTGCACTGTCAGAGGTTCAGTACTGAGGGAGTGCTGCACTGTCGGAGGGTCAGTGCTGAGGGAGTGCTGCACTGTCAGAGGATCAGTACTGAGGGAGTGCTGCACTGTCAGAGGGTCAGTACTGAGGGAGTGCAGCACTGTCAGCGGGTTAGTACAGAGAGAGTGCAGCACTGACAGAGGGTTAGTACAGAGAGAATGCTACATGTCAGATAGACAGTACTGAGACACTGCTGGACGGTCAGACGTGCAGGACCGAGGCAGAGGGTCAGTACTGAGGGAGTGATACACTGTCAATGGGTCAGTACTGAGGGAGTGCTACACTGTCAATGAGTCAGTACTGAGGCAGTGGTGTACTGTCAGAGTGTCAGTTGTGATGGAGTGTTGTACTGTCAGAGGTTTTGTCCTGAGATTGGGCCACACTGTCGGAGGGTCAGTATAGGGCCACCTCCACTCTGCCAGAGAGACAGTACTGAGGGAGCGCATCACTATGAGAGGATCAGTGTGGAGGGAGTGCAGCATTGTCAGAGGGTCAGTGTGGAGGGAGTGAAGCATTGTCAGAGGGTCAGTGTGGAGGGAGTGCAGCATTGTCAGAGGGTCAGTGTGGAGGGAGTGCTGCTTTGTCAGTGTATCAGTGTGGAAGGAGTGCAGCATTGTCAGAGGGTCAGTGTGGAAGGAGTGCAGCATTGTCAGAGGGTCAGTGTGGAGGGAGTGCAGCATTGTCAGAGGGTCAGTGTGGAGGGAGTGCAGCATTGTCAGAGGGTCAGTGTGGAGGGAGTGCTGCATTGTCAGAGTATCAGTGTGGAGGGAATGCTGCATTGTCATAGGGTCAGTGTGGAGGGAGTGAAGCATTGTCAGAGGGTCAGTGTGGAGGTAGTGCAGCATTGTCAGAGGGTCAGTGTGGAGGAAGTGCAGCATTGCCAGAGGGTCAGTGTGGAGGGAGTGCAGCATTGTCAGAGGGTCAGTGTGCAGGGAGTGCAGCATTGTCAGAGGCTTAGTATATAGAGAGTGCAGCATTGTCACAGGTTCAGTTTGGAGGTAGTTCTGCATTGTCAGAGGGTCAGTGTGGAGGGAGTGCAGAATTGTCAGAGGATTAGTATAGAGAGAGTGCTGCACTGTCAGATGGTCAGTACTGAGGGAGTGCTGCACTGTGAGTGGGTCAATACTGAGAGAGTGCTGCACTGACAGAGGGTCAGTAATGACGGAGTGCTGCACTGTCAGAGGGTCAGTACTGAGGGAGTGCTGCACTGTCAGAAGTTCAGTACTGAAGGAGAGCTGCACTGTCAGAGGGTCAGTACTGAGGGTGTGCTGCACTGTCAGAGGGTCAGTACTGAGGGAGAGCTGCACTGTCAGAGGGTCAGTACTGAGGGAGAGCTGTACTGTCAGATGGTCAGTAATGTGGGAATGCTGCCCTGTCAGATGGTCAGTACTGAGGGAGTGCTGCACTGTCAGAGGGTCAGTACTGAGGGAGTGCTGCACTGTCCGAGGGTCAGTACTGACGGAGTGCTGCACTGTCAGAGGGTCAGTACTGAGGGAGTGCTGCACTGTCAGAGGGTCAGTACTGAGGCAGTGCTGCACTGCCAGAGGGACAGTACTGAGGGTGAGCTGCACTGTCAGAGAGTCAGTACTGAGGGAATGCTGCACTGTCAGAGGGTCAGTACTGAGGGAGAGCTGCACAGTCAGATGGTCAGTATTGAGGGAGTGCTGCACTGTCAGCGGGTCAGTACTGAGGGAGTGCTGCACTGTCAGAGGGTCAGTACTGAGGGAGTGCTGCACTGTCAGAGGGTCAGTACTGAGGGAAGGCTGCACTGTCAGATGGTCAGTACTGAGGGAGTGCTGCACTGTCAGAGGGTCAGTACTGAGAGAGTGCTGCACTGTCAGATGGTCAGTACTGAGGGAGTGCTGCACTGTCAGATGGTCAGTACTGAGGGAGTGCTGCACTGTCAGAGGGTCAGTACTGAGAGAGTGCTGCACTGTCAGATGGTCAGTACTGAGAGAGTGCTGCACTGTCAGATGGTCAGTACTGAGGGAGTGCTGCACTGTCAGAGGGTCAATACTGAGGCAGTGCTGCACTGTCAGAGAGTCAGTACTGAGGGAGTGCTGCACTGTCAGAGGGTCAGTACTGAGAGAGTGCTGCACTGTCAGATGGTCAGTACTGAGGGAGTGCTGCACTGTCAGAGTGTCAATACTGAGGGAGTGCTGCACTGTCAGAGGGTCAATACTGAGGCAGTGCTGCACTGTCAGAGGGTCAGTACTGAGGGAGTGCTGCACTGTCAGAGGGTCAGTACTGAGAGAGTGCTGCACTGTCAGATGGTCAGTACTGAGGGAGTGCTGCACTGTCAGAGTGTCAATACTGAGGCAGTGCTGCACTGTCAGAGGGTCAGTACTGAGGGAGTGCTGCACTGTCAGATGGTCAGTACTGAGGGAGTGCTGCACTGTCAGAGGGTCAATACTGAGGCAGTGCTGCACAGTCAGATGGTCAGTACTGAGGGAGTGCTGCACTGTTAGAGTGTCAGTACTGAGGGAGTGCTGCACTGTCAGATGGTCAGTACTGAGGGAGTGCTGCACTGTCAGAGGGTCAGTTCTGAGAGAGTGCTGTACTGTCAGATGGTCAGTACTGAGGGAATGCTGCACTGTCAGAGGGTCAGTACTGAGGGAGTGCTGCACTGTCAGAGGGTCAGTACTGAGGGAGTGCTGCACTGTCCGAGGGTCAGTACTGAGGGAGTGCTGCACTGTCAGATGGTCAGCACTGAGGGAGTGCTGCACTGTCAGAGGGTCAGTACTGAGGGAGTGCTGCATTGCCTGAGGTTCAGTACTGAGGGAGAGATGTACTGTCAGAGGATCAGTACTGAGGGAATGCTGCACTATCAGAGGGTCAGTACTGAGGGAGAGCTGTACTGTCAGAGGGTCAGTACTGCGGTTGTGCTGCACTGTCAGAGGGTCAGTACTGAGGGAGAGCTGCACTGTCTGAGGGTCAATACTGAGGGAGTGCAGCACTGTCAGAGGGTCAGTACTGAGGGAGAGCTGCACTGTCAGATGGTCTGTACTGAGGGAGTGCCGCACTGCCAGAGGGTCAGTACTGAGGGAGTGCTGCACTGTCAGAGGGTCAGTGCTGAGGGAGTGCTGGACTGTCAGAGGGTCAGTACTGAGGGAGTGCTGCACTGTCAGAGGGTCAGTACTGAGGGAGTGCTGCACTGTCAAAGGGTCAGTACTGAGGGAGTGCTGCACTGTCAGATGGTCAGTACTGAGAGTGTGCTGCACTGTCAGAGTGTCAGTACTGAGGGAGTGCTGCACTGTCAGATGGTCAGTACTGAGGGAGTGCTGCACTGTCAGAGGGTCAGTACTGAGGGAGAGCTGCACTGTCAGTGGGTCAGTACTGAGGGAGTGCAGCACTGTCAGATGGTCAGTTCTGAGGGAGTGCTGCACTGTCAGAGGGCCAGTACTGAGGGAGTGCTGCACTGTCAGAGGGCCAGTACTGAGGGAGAGCTGCACTGTCAGAGGGTCAGTACTGAGGGAATGCTGCACTATCAGAGGGTCAGTACTGAGGGAGAGCTGTGCTGTCAGAGGGTCAGTACTGAGGGAATGCTGCACTGCCAGAGGGTCAGTACTGAGGGAGAGCTGCACTGTCCGAGGGTCAGTACTGAGGGAGTGCAGCACTGTCAGAGGGTCAGTACTGAGGGAGAGATGCACTGTCAGATGGTCTGTACTGAGGGAGTGCCGCACTGCCAGAGGGTCAGTACTGAGGGAGTGCTGCACTGTCAGAGGGTCAGTGCTGAGGGAGTGCTGGACTGTCAGAGGGTCAGTAATGAGGGAGTGCTGCACTGTCAGAGGGTCAGTACTGAGGGAGTGCTGCACTGTCAAAGGGTCAGTACTGAGGGAGTGCTGCACTGTCAGATGGTCAGTACTGAGTGTGTGCTGCACTGTCAGAGTGTCAGTACTGAGGGAGTGCTGCACTGTCAGATGGTCAGTACTGAGGGAGTGCTGCACTGTCAGTGGGTCAGTGCTGAGGGAGAGCTGCACTGTCAGTGGGTCAGTACTGAGAGAGTGCAGCACTGTCAGATGGTCAGTACTGAGAGAGTGCTGCACTGCAAGAGGGTCAGTGCTGAGGGAGTGCTACACTGACAGAGGGTCAGTTCTGAGGGAATGCTGCACTGTCAGCGGGTCAGTACTGAGGGAGAGCTGCACTGTCAGAGGGTCAGTACTGAGGGAGTGCTGCACTTTCAGAGGGTCAGTACTGAGGGAGTGCTGCACTGTCAGAGGGTCAGTACTGAGGGAGTGCTGCACTGTCAGAGGGTCAGTACTGAGGGAGTGCTGCACTGTCAGAGGGTCAGTACTGAGGGAGAGCTGCACTGTCAGAGAGTCAGTACTGAGGCAGAGCTGCACTGTCAGAGGGTCAGTACTGAGGGAAGGCTGCACTGTCAGAGGGTCAGTACTGAGGGAATTCTGCACTGCCAGAGGGTCAGTACTGAGGGAGTGCTGCACTGTCAGAGGGTCAGTACTGAGGGAGTGCTGCACTGTCAGAGGGTCAGTACTGAGGGAGAGCTGCACTGTCAGAGAGTCAGTACTGAGGCAGAGCTGCACTGTCAGTTGGTCAGTACTGAAGGAGTGCTGCACTGTCAGAGGGTCAGTACTGAGGGAATGCTGCACTGCCAGAGGGTCAGTACTGAGGGAGTGCTTCACTGTCAGAGGATCAGTACTGAGGGAGTGCTGCACTGTCAGAGGGTCAGTACTGAGGGAGTGCTGCACTGTCAGAGGGTTAGTACAGAGAGAGTGCAGCACTGACAGAGGGTTAGTACAGAGAGAATGCTACACTGTCAGATAGACAGTACTGAGGCACTGCTGGACGCTCAGATGTGCAGGACCGAGGCAGAGGGTCAGTACTGAGAGAGTGCTGCACTGTCAGAGGGTCAGTACTGAGGGAGTGCTGCACTGTCAGAGGGTTAGTACAGAGTGAGTGCAGCACTGACATAGGGTTAGTACAGAGAGAATGCTACACTGTCAGATAGACAGTACTGAGGCACTGCTGGACGGTCAGACGTGCAGGACCGAGGCAGAGGGTCAGTACTGAGGGAGTGATACACTGTCAATGGGTCAGTACTGAGGGAGTGCTACACTGTCAATGAGTCAGTACTGAGGCAGTGGTGTACTGTCAGAGTGTCAGTTGTGATGGAGTGCTGTACTGTCAGAGGTTTTGTCCTGAGATGGGGCCACACTATCGGAGGGTCAGTAAAGGGCCACCTCCACTCTGCCAGAGAGACAGTACTGAGGGAGCGCATCACTATGAGAGGATCAGTGTGGAGGGAGTGCAGCATTGTCAGAGGGTCAGTGTGGAGGGAGTGAAGCATTGTCAGAGGGTCAGTGTGGAGGGAGTGATGCATTGTCCGAGGGTCAGTGTGGAGGGAGTGCTGCATTGTCAGAGTATCAGTGTGGAGGGAGTGCTGCATTGTCAGAGGGTCAGTGTGGAGGGAGTGAAGCATTGTCAGAGGGTCAGTGTGGAGGGAGTGCAGCATTGTCAGAGGGTCAGTGTGGAGGGAGTGCAGCATTGTCAGAGGGTCAGTGTGGAGGGAGTGCAGCATTGTCAGAGGGTCAGTGTGCAGGGAGTGAAGCATTGTCAGAGGATTAGTATAGAGAGAGTGCAGCATTGTCAGAGGGTCAGTGTGGAGGGAGTGCTGCATTGTCAGAGGATCAGTGTGGAGGGAGTGCAGCATTGTCAGAGGGTCAGTACTGAGGGAGAGCTGTACTGTCAGAGGATCAGTACTGCGGTAGTGCTGCACTGTCAGAGGGTCAGTACTGAGGGAGAGCTGCACTGTCTGAGGGTCAGTACTGAGGGAGTGCAGCACTGTCAGAGGGTCAGTACTGAGGGAGAGCTGCACTGTCAGATGGTCTGTACTGAGGGAGTGCCGCACTGCCAGAGGGTCAGTACTGAGGGAGTGCTGCACTGTCAGAGTGTCAGTACTGAGGGAGTGCTGCACTGTCAGATGGTCAGTACTGAGGGAGTGCTGCACTGTCAGTGGGTCAGTGCTGAGGGAGAGCTGCACTGTCAGTGGGTCAGTACTGAGAGAGTGCAGCACTGTCAGATGGTCAGTACTGAGAGAGTGCTGCACTGCAAGAGGGTCAGTGCTGAGGGAGTGCTACACTGACAGAGGGTCAGTTCTGAGGGAATGCTGCACTGTCAGCGGGTCAGTACTGAGGGAGAGCTGCACTGTCAGAGGGTCAGTACTGAGGGAGTGCTGCACTTTCAGAGGGTCAGTACTGAGGGAGTGCTGCACTGTCAGAGGATCAGTACTGAAGGAGTGCTGCACTGTCAGAGGGTCAGTACTGAGGGAGTGCTGCACTGTCAGAGGGTCAGTACTGAGGGAGTGCTGCACTGTCAGAGGGTCAGTACTGAGGGAGAGCTGCACTGTCAGAGAGTCAGTACTGAGGCAGAGCTGCACTGTCAGAGGGTCAGTACTGAGGGAAGGCTGCACTGTCAGAGGGTCAGTACTGAGGGAATTCTGCACTGCCAGAGGGTCAGTACTGAGGGAGTGCTGCACTGTCAGAGGGTCAGTACTGAGGGAGTGCTGCACTGTCAGAGGGTCAGTACTGAGGGAGAGCTGCACTGTCAGAGAGTCAGTACTGAGGCAGAGCTGCACTGTCAGATGGTCAGTACTGAAGGAGTGCTGCACTGTCAGAGGGTCAGTACTGAGGGAATGCTGCACTGCCAGAGGGTCAGTACTGAGGGAGTGCTTCACTGTCAGAGGATCAGTACTGAGGGAGTGCTGCACTGTCAGAGGGTCAGTACTGAGGGAGTGCTGCACTGTCAGAGGGTTAGTACAGAGAGAGTGCAGCACTGACAGAGGGTTAGTACAGAGAGAATGCTACACTGTCAGATAGACAGTACTGAGGCACTGCTGGACGCTCAGATGTGCAGGACCGAGGCAGAGGGTCAGTACTGAGAGAGTGCTGCACTGTCAGAGGGTCAGTACTGAGGGAGTGCTGCACTGTCAGAGGGTTAGTACAGAGTGAGTGCAGCACTGACATAGGGTTAGTACAGAGAGAATGCTACACTGTCAGATAGACAGTACTGAGGCACTGCTGGACGGTCAGACGTGCAGGACCGAGGCAGAGGGTCAGTACTGAGGGAGTGATACACTGTCAATGGGTCAGTACTGAGGGAGTGCTACACTGTCAATGAGTCAGTACTGAGGCAGTGGTGTACTGTCAGAGTGTCAGTTGTGATGGAGTGCTGTACTGTCAGAGGTTTTGTCCTGAGATGGGGCCACACTATCGGAGGGTCAGTAAAGGGCCACCTCCACTCTGCCAGAGAGACAGTACTGAGGGAGCGCATCACTATGAGAGGATCAGTGTGGAGGGAGTGCAGCATTGTCAGAGGGTCAGTGTGGAGGGAGTGAAGCATTGTCAGAGGGTCAGTGTGGAGGGAGTGCAGCATTGTCAGAGGGTCAGTGTGGAGGGAGTGCAGCATTGTCAGAGGGTCAGTGTGGAGGGAGTGCAGCATTGTCAGAGGGTCAGTGTGCAGGGAGTGAAGCATTGTCAGAGGATTAGTATAGAGAGAGTGCAGCATTGTCAGAGGGTCAGTGTGGAGGGAGTGCTGCATTGTCAGAGGATCAGTGTGGAGGGAGTGCAGCATTGTCAGAGGGTCAGTACTGAGGGAGAGCTGTACTGTCAGAGGATCAGTACTGCGGTAGTGCTGCACTGTCAGAGGGTCAGTACTGAGGGAGAGCTGCACTGTCTGAGGGTCAGTACTGAGGGAGTGCAGCACTGTCAGAGGGTCAGTACTGAGGGAGAGCTGCACTGTCAGATGGTCTGTACTGAGGGAGTGCCGCACTGCCAGAGGGTCAGTACTGAGGGAGTGCTGCACTGTCAGAGGGTCAGTGCTGAGGGAGTGCTGGACTGTCAGAGGGTCAGTACTGAGGGAGTGCTGCACTGTCAGAGGGTCAGTACTGAGGGAGTGCTGCACTGTCAAAGGGTCAGTACTGAGGGAGTGCTGCACTGTCAGATGGTCAGTACTGAGGGTGTGCTGCACTGTCAGAGTGTCAGTACTGAGGGAGTGCTGCACTGTCAGATGGTCAGTACTGAGGGAGTGCTGCACTGTCAGAGGGTCAGTACTGAGGGAGAGCTGCACTGTCAGTGGGTCAGTACTGAGGGAGTGCAGCACTGTCAGATGGTCAGTACTGAGGGAGTGCTGCACTGTCAGAGGGCCAGTACTGAGGGAGAGCTGCACTCTCAGAGGGTCAGTACTGAGGGAATGCTGCACTATCAGAGGGTCAGTACTGAGGGAGAGCTGTGCTGTCAGAGGGTCAGTACTGAGGGAATGCTGCACTGCCAGAGGGTCAGTACTGAGGGAGAGCTGCACTGTCCGAGGGTCAGTACTGAGGGAGTGCAGCACTGTCAGAGGGTCAGTACTGAGGGAGAGCTGCACTGTCAGATGGTCTGTACTGAGGGAGTGCCGCACTGCCAGAGGGTCAGTACTGAGGGAGTGCTGCACTGTCAGAGGGTCAGTGCTGAGGGAGTGCTGCACTGTCAGTGGGTCAGTGCTGAGGGAGAGCTGCACTGTCAGTGGGTCAGTACTGAGAGAGTGCAGCACTGTCAGATGGTCAGTACTGAGAGAGTGCTGCACTGCAAGAGGGTCAGTGCTGAGGGAGTGCTACACTGTCAGAGGGTCAGTACTGAGGGAATGCTGCACTGTCAGCGGGTCAGTACTGAGGGAGAGCTGCACTGTCAGAGGGTCAGTACTGAGGGAGTGCTGCACTTTCAGAGGGTCAGTACTGAGGGTATTGCTGCACTGTCAGAGGATCAGTACTGAGGGAGTGCTGCACTGTCAGAGGGTCAGTACTGAGGGAGTGCTGCACTGTCAGAGGGTCAGTACTGAGGGAGTGCTGCACTGTCAGAGGGTCAGTACTGAGGGAGAGCTGCACTGTCAGAGAATCAGTACTGAGGCAGAGCTGCACTGTCAGAGGGTCAGTACTGAGGGAAGGCTGCACTGTCAGAGGGTCAGTACTGAGGGAAATCTGCACTGCCAGAGGGTCAGTACTGAGGGAGTGCTGCACTGTCAGAGGGTCAGTACTGAGGGAGTGCTGCACTGTCAGAGGGTCAGTACTGAGGGAGAGCTGCACTGTCAGAGAGTCAGTACTGAGGCAGAGCTGCACTGTCAGATGGTCAGTACTGAAGGAGTGCTGCACTGTCAGAGGGTCAGTACTGAGGGAATGCTGCACTGCCAGAGGGTCAGTACTGAGGGAGTGCTGCACTGTCAGAGGATCAGTACTGAGGGAGTGCTGCACTGTCAGAGGGTCAGTACTGAGGGAGTGCTGCACTGTCAGAGGGTTAGTACAGAGAGAGTGCAGCACTGACAGAGGGTTAGTACAGAGAGAATGCTACACTGTCAGATAGACAGTACTGAGGCACTGCTGGACGCTCAGATGTGCAGGACCGAGGCAGAGGGTCAGTATTGAGAGAGTGCTGCACTGTCAGAGGGTCAGTACTGAGGGAGTGCTGCACTGTCTGAGGGTTAGTACAGAGAGAGTGCAGCACTGACATAGGGTTAGTACAGAGAGAATGCTACACTGTCAGATAGACAGTACTGAGGCACTGCTGGACGGTCAGACGTGCAGGACCGAGGCAGAGGGTCAGTACTGAGGGAGTGATACACTGTCAATGGGTCAGTACTGAGGGAGTGCTACACTGTCAATGAGTCAGTACTGAGGCAGTGGTGTACTGTCAGAGTGTCAGTTGTGATGGAGTGCTGTACTGTCAGAGGTTTTCTCCTGAGATTGGGCCACACTATCGGAGGGTCAGTAAAGGGCCACCTCCACTCTGCCAGAGAGACAGTACTGAGGGAGCGCATCACTATGAGAGGATCAGTGTGGAGGGAGTGCAGCATTGTCAGAGGGTCAGTGTGGAGGGAGTGAAGCATTGTCAGAGGGTCAGTGTGGAGGGAGTGAAGCATTGTCAGAGGGTCAGTGTGGAGGGAGTGCAGCATTGTCAGAGGGTCAGTGTGGAGGGAGTGCTGCATTGTCAGAGTATCAGTGTGGAGGGAGTGCTGCATTGTCAGAGGGTCAGTGTGGAGGGAGTGAAGCATTGTCAGAGGGTCAGTGTGGAGGGAGTGCAGCATTGTCAGAGGGTCAGTGTGGAGGGAGTGCAGCATTGTCAGAGGGTAAGTGTGGAGGGAGTGCAGCATTGTCAGAGGGTCAGTGTGCAGGGAGTGTAGCTTTGTCAGAGGATTAGTATAGAGAGAGTGCAGCATTGTCAGAGGGTCAGTGTGGAGGGAGTGCTGCATTGTCAGAGGATCAGTGTGGAGGGAGTGCAGCATTGTCAGAGGATTAGTATATTGAGAGTGCAGCATTGTCAGAGGTTCAGTGTGGTGGTAGTTCTGCATTGTCAGATGGTCAGTACTGAGGGAGTGCTGCACTGTGAGAGGGTCAGTACTGAGAGAGTGCTGCACTGACAGAGGGTCAGTACTGACGGAGTGCTGCACTGTCAGAGGGTCAGTACTGAGGGAGTGCTGCACTGTCAGAAGTTCAGTACTGAGGGAGAGCTGCACTGTCAGAGGGTCAGTACTGAGGGAGTGCTGCACTGTCAGAGGGTCAGTACTGAGGGAGAGCTGCACAGTCAGAGGGTCAGTGCTGAGGGAGTGCTGTACTGTCAGATGGTCAGTAATGTGGGAATGCTGCTCTGTCAGAGGGTCAGTTCTGAGGGAGTGCTGCACAATCCGAGGGTCAGTACTGACGGAGTGCTGCACTGTCAGAGGGTCAGTACTGAGGGAGTGCTGCACTGTCAGAGGGTCAGTACTGAGGGAGTGCTGCACTGCCAGAGGGACAGTACTGAGGGAGACCTGTACTGTCAGAGGGTCTGTACTGAGGGAGAGCTGCACAGTCAGATGGTCAGTATTGAGGGAGTACTGCACTGTCAGCGGGTCAGTACTGAGGGAGTTCTGCACTGTCAGAGGGTCAGTACTGAGGGAGTGCTGCACTGTCAGAGGGTCAGTACTGAGGGAAGGCTGCACTGTCAGATGGTCAGTACTGAGGGAGTGCTGCACTGTCAGAGGGTCAGTACTGAGAGAGTGCTGCACTGTCAGATGGTCAGTACTGAGGGAGTGCTGCACTGTCAGAGGGTCAATACTGAGGCAGTGCTGCACTGTCAGAGGGTCAATACTGAGGGAGTGCTGCACTGTCAGAGGGTCAATACTGAGGCAGTGCTGCACTGTCAGAGTGTCAGTACTGAGGGAGTGCTGCACTGTCAGAGGGTCAGTACTGAGAGAGTGCTGCACTGTCAGATGGTCAGGACTAAGGGAGTGCTGCACTGTCAGAGTGTCAATACTGAGGCAGTGCTGCACTGTCAGAGGGTCAGTACTGAGGGAGTGCTGCACTGTCAGATGGTCAGTACTGAGGGAGTGCTGCACTGTCAGAGGGTCAATACTGAGGCAGTGCTGCACAGTCAGATGGTCAGCACTGAGGGAGTGCTGCACTGTTAGAGTGTCAGTACTGAGGGAGTGCTGCACTGTCAGATGGTCAGTACTGAGGGAGTGCTGCACTGTCAGAGGGTCAGTACTGACGGAGAGCTGCACTGTCAGAGGGTCAGTACTGAGGGAGTGCTGTACTGTCAGATGGTCAGTACTGAGGGAATGCTGCACTGTCAGAGGGTCAGTACTGAGGGAGTGCTGCACTGTCAGAGGGTCAGTACTGAGGGAGTGCTGCACTGTCCGAGGGTCAGTACTGAGGGAGTGCTGCACTGTCAGATGGTCAGCACTGAGGGAGTGCTGCACTGTCAGAGGGTCAGTACTGAGGGAGTGCAGCACTGACAGAGGTTCAGTACTGAGGGAGAGATGTACTGTCAGAGGATCAGTACTGAGGGAGAGCTGCACTGTCAGAGGGTCAGTACTGAGGGAATGCTGCACTATCAGAGGGTCAGTACTGAGGGAGAGCTGTACTGTCAGAGGGTTAGTACAGAGAGAGTGCTGCACTGACAGAGGGTTAGTACAGAGAGAATGCTACACTGTCAGATAGACAGTACTGAGGCACTGCTGGACGCTCAGATGTGCAGGACCGAGGCAGAGGGTCAGTACTGAGAGAGTGCTGCACTGTCAGAGGGTCAGTACTGAGGGAGTGCTGCACTGTCAGAGGGTTAGTACAGAGAGAGTGCAGCACTGACATAGGGTTAGTACAGAGAGAATGCTACACTGTCAGATAGACAGTACTGAGGCACTGCTGGACGGTCAGACGTGCAGGACCGAGGCAGAGGGTCAGTACTGAGGGAGTGATACACTGTCAATGGGTCAGTACTGAGGGAGTGCTACACTGTCAATGAGTCAGTACTGAGGCAGTGGTGTACTGTCAGAGTGTCAGTTGTGATGGAGTGCTGTACTGTCAGAGGTTTTGTCCTGAGATGTGGCCACACTATTGGAGGGTCAGTGAAGGGCCACCTCCACTCTGCCAGAGAGACAGTACTGAGGGAGCGCATCACTATGAGAGGATCAGTGTGGAGGGAGTGCAGCATTGTCAGAGGGTCAGTGTGGAGGGAGTGAAGCATTGTCAGAGGGTCAGTGTGGAGGGAGTGAAGCATTGTCAGAGGGTCAGTGTGGAGGGAGTGCAGCATTGTGAGAGGGTCAGTGTGGAGGGAGTGCTGCATTGTCAGAGTATCAGTGTGGAGGGAGTGCTGCATTGTCAGAGGGTCAGTGTGGAGGGAGTGAAGCATTGTCAGAGGGTCAGTGTGGAGGGAGTGCAGCATTGTCAGAGGGTCAGTGTGGAGGGAGTGCAGCATTGTCAGAGGGTCAGTGTGGAGGGAGTGCAGCATTGTCAGAGGGTCAGTGTGCAGGGAGTGCAGCATTGTCAGAGGATTAGTATAGAGAGAGTGCAGCATTGTCAGAGGGTCAGTGTGGAGGGAGTGCTGCATTGTCAGAGGATCAGTGTGGAGGGAGTGCAGCATTGTCAGAGGATTAGTATATTGAGAGTGCAGCATTGTCAGAGGTTCAGTGTGGAGGTAGTTCTGCATTGTCAGATGGTCAGTACTGAGGGAGTGCTGCACTGTGAGAGGGTCAGTACTGAGAGAGTGCTGCACTGACAGAGGGTCAGTACTGACGGAGTGCTGCACTGTCAGAGGGTCAGTACTGAGGGAGTGCTGCACTGTCAGAACTTCAGTACTGAGGGAGAGCTGCACTGTCAGAGGGTCAGTACTGAGGGAGTGCTGCACTGTCAGAGGGTCAGTACTGAGGGAGAGCTGCACTGTCAGAGGGTCAGTACTGAGGGAGTGCTGTACTGTCAGATGGTCAGAAATGTGGGAATGCTGCTCTGTCAGAGGGTCAGTTCTGAGGGAGTGCTGCACAATCCGAGGGTTAGTACTGACGGAGTGCTGCACTGTCAGAGGGTCAGTACTGAGGGAGTGCTGAACTGTCAGAGGGTCAGTACTGAGGGAGTGCTGCACTGCCAGAGGGACAGTACTGAGGGAGAGCTGTACTGTCAGAGGGTCTGTACTGAGGGAGAGCTGCACAGTCAGATGGTCAGTATTGAGGGAGTGCTGCACTGTCAGCGGGTCAGTACTGAGGGAGTTCTGCACTGTCAGAGGGTCAGTACTGAGGGAGTGCTGCACTGTCAGAGGGTCAGTATTGAGGGAAGGCTGCACTGTCAGATGGTCAGTACTGAGGGAGTGCTGCACTGTCAGAGGGTCAGTACTGAGAGAGTGCTGCACTGTCAGATGGTCAGTACTGAGGGAGTGCTGCACTGTCAGAGGGTCAATACTGAGGCAGTGCTGCACTGTCAGAGGGTCAATACTGAGGGAGTGCTGCACTGTCAGAGGGTCAATACTGAGGCAGTGCTGCACTGTCAGAGGGTCAGTACTGAGGGAGTGCTGCACTGTCAGAGGGTCAGTACTGAGAGAGTGCTGCACTGTCAGATGGTCAGTACTAAGGGAGTGCTGCACTGTCAGAGTGTCAATACTGAGGCAGTGCTGCACTGTCAGAGGGTCAGTACTGAGGGAGTGCTGCACTGTCAGATGGTCAGTACTGAGGGAGTGCTGCACTGTCAGAGGGTCAATACTGAGGCAGTGCTGCACAGTCAGATGGTCAGTACTGAGGGAGTGCTGCACTGTTAGAGTGTCAGTACTGAGGGAGTGCTGCACTGTCAGATGGTCAGTACTGAGGGAGTGCTGCACTGTCAGAGGGTCAGTCCTGAGAGAGTGCTGCACTGTCAGAGGGTCAGTACTGAGGGAGTGCTGCACTGTCAGAGGGTCAGTACTGAGGGAGAGCTGCACTGTCAGTGGGTCAGGACTGAGGGAGTGCAGCACTGTCAGATGGTCAGTAATGAGGGAATGCTGCACTGTCAGAGGGCCAGTACTGAGGGAGAGCTGCACTGTCAGAGGGTCAGTACTGAGGGAATGCTGCACTATCAGAGGGTCAGTACTGAGGGAGAGCTGTGCTGTCAGAGGGTCAGTACTGAGGGAATGCTGCACTGCCAGAGTGTCAGTACTGAGGGAGAGCTGCACTGTCCGAGGGTCAGTACTGAGGGAGTGCTGCACTGTCAGAGGGTCAGTACTGAGGGAGAGCTGCACTGTCAGATGGTCTGTACTGAGGGAGTGCAGCACTGCCAGAGGGTCAGTACTGAGGGAGTGCTGCACTGTCAGAGGGTCAGTGCTGAGGGTGTGCTGGACTGTCAGAGGGTCAGTACTGAGGGAGTGCTGCACTGTCAGAGGGTCAGTACTGAGGGAGTGCTGCACTGTCAAAGGGTCAGTACTGAGGGAGTGCTGCACTGTCAGATGGTCAGTACTGAGGGTGTGCTGCACTGTCAGAGTGTCAGTACTGAGGGAGTGCTGCACTGTCAGATGGTCAGTACTGAGGGAGTGCTGCACTGTCAGAGGGTCAGTGCTGAGGGAGAGCTGCACTGTCAGTGGGTCAGTACTGAGAGAGTGCAGCACTGTCAGATGGTCAGTACTGAGGGAGTTCTGCACTGTCAGAGGGCCAGTACTGAGGGAGAGCTGCACTGTCAGATGGTCAGTACTGAGGGAGTGCTGCACTGTCAGAGGGTCAGTACTGAGAGAGTGCTGCACTGCAAGAGGGTCAGTGCTGAGGGAGTGCGACACTGTCAGAGGGTCAGTACTGAGGGAATGCTGCACTGTCAGCGGGTCAGTACTGAGGGAGAGCTGCACTGTCAGAGGGTCAGTACTGAGGGAGTGCTGCACTGTCAGAGGGTCAGTACTGAGGGAAGGTTGCACTGTCAGAGGGTCAGTACTGAGGGAATTCTGCACTGCCAGAGGGTCAGTACTGAGGGAGTGCTGCACTGTCAGAGGGTCAGTACTGAGGGAGTGCTGCACTGTCAGAGGGTCAGTACTGAGGCAGAGCTGCACTGTCAGAGAGTCAGTACTGAGGCAGAGCTGCACTGTCAGATGGTCAGTACTGAAGGAGTGCTGCACTGTCAGAGGGTCAGTACTGAGGGAATGCTGCACTGCCAGAGGGTCAGTACTGAGGGAGTGCTGCACTGTCAGAGGATCAGTACTGAGGGAGTGCTGCACTGTCAGAGGGTCAGTACTGAGGGAGTGCTGCACTGTCAGAGGGTTAGTACAGAGAGAGTGCAGCACTGACAGAGGGTTAGTACAGAGAGAATGCTACACTGTCAGATAGACAGTACTGAGGCACTGCTGGACGCTCAGACGTGCTGGACCGAGGCAGAGGGTCAGTATTGAGAGAGTGCTGCACTGTCAGAGGGTCAGTACTGAGGGAGTTCTGCACTGTCAGAGGGTCAGTACTGAGGGAGTGCTGCACTGTCAGAGGGTCAGTACTGAGGGAAGGCTGCACTGTCAGATGGTCAGTACTGAAGGAGTGCTGCACTGTCAGAGGGTCAGTACTGAGAGAGTGCTGCACTGTCAGATGGTCAGTACTGAGGGAGTGCTGCACTGTCAGAGGGTCAATACTGAGGCAGTGCTGCACTGTCAGAGGGTCAGTACTGAGGGAGTGCTGCACTGTTAGAGTGTCTGTACTGAGGGAGTGCTGCACTGTCAGATGGTCAGTACTGAGGGAGTGCTGCACTGTCCGAGGGTCAGTACTGAGACAGTGCTGCACTGTCAGAGGTTCAGTACTGAGGGAGAGCTGCACTGTCAGAGGGTCAGTACTGAGGGAGTGGTGTACTGTCAGATGGTCAGTACTGAGGGAGTGCTGCACTGTTAGAGTGTCTGTACTGAGGGAGTGCTGCACTGTCAGATGGTCAGTACTGAGGGAGTGCTGCACTGTCAGAGGGTCAGTACTGAGACAGTGCTGCACTGTCAGAGGGTCAGTACTGAGGGAGAGCTGCACTGTCAGAGGGTCAGTACTGAGGGAGTGCTGTACTGTCAGATGGTCAGTACTGAGGGAGTGCTGCACTGTCAGATGGTCAGTACTGAGACAGTGCTGCACTGTCAGAGGGTCAGTGCTGAGGGAGAGCTGCACTGTCAGAGGGTCAGTACTGAGGGAGTGCTGCACTGTCAGAGGGTCAGTACTCAGGGAGTGCTGCACTGTCCGAGGGTCAGTACTGAGGGAGTGCTGCACTGTCAGAGGGTCAGCACTGAGGGAGTGCTGCACTGTCAGATGGTCAGTACTGAAGGAGTGCTGCACTGCCTGAGGGTCAGTACTGAGGGAGAGCTGTACTGTCAGAGGGTCAGTACTGAGGCAGTGCTGCACTGTCAGAGGGTCAGTACTGAGGGAGAGCTGCACTGTCAGAGGGTCAGTACTGAGGGAGTGCTGCACTGTCAGAGGGTCAGCACTGAGGGAATGCTGCACTGTCAGATGGTCAGTACTGAAGGAGTGCTGCACTGCCTGAGGGTCAGTACTGAGGGAGAGCTGTACTGTCAGAGGGTCAGTACTGAGGCAGTGCTGCACTGTCAGAGGGTCAGTACTGAGGGAGTGCTGCACTGTCAGAGGGTCAGTACTGAGGGAGTGCTGCACTGTCAGAGGGTCAGTACTGAGGGAATGCTGCACTGTCAGCGGGTCAGTACTGAGCGAGAGCTGCACTGTCAGAGGGTCAGTACTGAGGGAGAGCTGCACTGTCAGTGGGTCAGTACTGAGGGAGAGCTGCGCTGTCAGAGGGTCAGTACCGAGCGGTGCTGCACTGTCAGAGGGTCAGTACTGAGGGAGTGCTGCACTGTTAGAGGATCAGTACTGAGGGAGAGCTGCACTGTCAGAGAGTCAGTACTGAGGGTGAGCTGCACTGTCAGAGAGTCAGTACTGAGGGAGAGATGCACTGTCAGAGGTTAGTACTGAGGGAGAGCTGCACTGTCAGAGAGTCAGTACTGAGGGAGAGCTGCACTGTCAGAGAGTCAGTACTGAGTGAAGGCTGCACTGTCAGATGGTCAGTACTGAGGGAATGCTGCACTGCCCGAGGGTAAGTTCTGAGGGAGTGCTGCACTGTCAGAGGGTCAGTACTGAGGGAGTGCTGCACTGTCAGAGGGTCAGTGCTGAGGGAGTGCTGGACTGTCAGAGGGTCAGTACTGAGGGAGAGCTGCACTGTCAGAGGGTCAGTACTGAGGGAAGGATGCACTGTCGGGGGTCAGTACTGAGGGAATGCTGCACTGTCAGAGGGTCAGTACTGAGGGAGTGCTGCACTGTCAGAGGGTCAGTACTGAGGGAGAGCTGCACTGTCAGAGAGTCAGTACTGAGGCAGAGCTGCACTGTCAGATGGTCAGTACTGAAGGAGTGCTGCACTGTCAGAGGGTCAGTACTGAGGGAGTGCTGCACTGTCAGAGGGTCAGTACTGAGGGAGTGCTGCACTGTCAGAGGGTCAGTACTGAGGCAGAGCTGCACTGTCAGAGGGTCAGTACTGAGGGAGAGCTGCACTGTCAGATGGTCAGTACTGAGGGAGTGCCGCACTGCCAGAGGGCCAGTACTGAGGGAGTGCTGCACTGTCAGAGGGTCAGTGCTGAGGGAGTGCTGCACTGTCAGAGGGTCAGTACTGAGGGAATGCTGCACTGTCAGCGTGTCAGTACTGAGGGAGAGCTGCACTGTCAGAGGGTCAGTACTGAGGGAGTGCTGCACTGTCAGAGGGTTAGTACTGAGGGAGAGCTGCACTGTCAGAGAGTCAGTACTGAGGCAGAGCTGCACTGTCAGATGGTCAGTACTGAAGGAGTGCTGCACTGTCAGAGGGTCAGTACTGAGGGAGTGCTGCACTGTCAGAGGGTCAGTACTGAGGGAGTGCTGCACTGTCAGAGGGTCAGTACTGAGGCAGAGCTGCACTGTCAGAGGGTCAGTACTGAGGGAGAGCTGCACTGTCAGATGGTCAGTACTGAGGGAGTGCCGCACTGCCAGAGGGTCAGTACTGAGGGAGTGCTGCACTGTCAGAGGGTCAGTGCTGAGGGAGTGCTGCACTGTCAGAGGGTCAGTACTGAGGGAATGCTGCACTGTCAGCGTGTCAGTACTGAGGGAGAGCTGCACTGTCAGAGGGTCAGTACTGAGGGAGAGCTGCACTGTCAGTGGGTCAGTACTGAGGGAGAGCTGCACTGTCAGAGGGTCAGTGCCGAGCGGGTGCTGCATGTCAGAGGGTCAGTACTGACGGAGTGCTGCACTGTCAGAGGGTCAGTACTGAGGCAGTGCTGCACTGTCAGATGGTCTGTACTGAATGAGTGCTGCACTGTCAGAGGGTCAGTACTGAGGGAGAGCTGCACTGTCAGAGAGTCAGTACTGAGGGAGTGCTGCACTGTCAGAGGGTCAGTACTGAGGGAGTGCTGCACTGTCAGAGGGTCAGTACTGAGGGAAGGATGCACTGTCGGGGGTCAGAACTGAGGGAATGCTGCACTGCCAGAGGGTCAGTACTGAGGGAGTGCTGCACTGTCAGAGGGTCAGTACTGAGGGAGTGCTGCAGTGTCAGAGGGTCAGTACTGAGGGAGAGCTGCACTGTCCGATGGTCAGTACTGAGGGAGTGCTGCACTGTCAGATGGTCAGTACTGAGGGAGAGCTGCACTGTCACAGAGTCAGTACTGAGGCAGAGCTGCACTGTCAGATGGTCAGTACTGAAGGAGTGCTGCACTGTCAGAGGGTCAGTATAGAGGGAATGCTGCACTGCCAGAGGGTCAGTACTGAGGGAGTGCTGCACTGTCAGAGGGTCAGTACTGAGGGAGTGCTGCACTATCAGAGGGTCAGTACTGAGGGAGTGCTGCACTGTCAGAGGGTCAGTACTGAGGGAGAGCTGCGCTGTCAGAGAGTCAGTACTGAGGGAGTGCTGCACTGTCAGATGGTCAGTACTGAGGCTGAGCTGCACTGTCAGAGGGTCAGTACTGAAGGAGTGCTGCACTGTCAGATGGTCAGTACTGAGGGAGTGCAGCAGTGTCAGAGGGTCAGTACTGAGGGAGTGCTGCACTGTCCGAGGGTCAGTACTGAGGGAGTGCAACACTGACAGAGGGTCAGTACTGAGGGAGAGCTGCACTGTCAGATGGTCAGTACTGAGGGAGTGCCGCACTGTCAGATGGTCAGTACTGAGGGAGTGCTGAACTGTCAGAGGGTCAGTGCTGAGGGAGTGCTGCACTGTCAGAGGGTCAGTACTGAGGGAATGCTGCACTGTCAGAGGGTCAGTACTGAGGGAGTGATGCACTGTCAGAGGGTCAGTACTGAGGGAGTGCTGCACTGTCAGAGGGTCAGTACTGAGGGAAGCTGCACTGTCAGAGGGTCAGTACTGAGGGAGAGCTGCACTGTCAGTGGGTCAGTACTGAGGGAGAGCTGCACTGTCAGAGGGTCAGTGCCGAGCGGGTGCTGCATGTCAGAGGGTCAGTACTGAGGTAATGCTGCACTGTCAGAGGGTCAGTACTGAGGGAGTGCTGCACTGTGAGGGACAGTACTGAGGGAGTGCTGCACTATCAGAGGGTCAGTACTGAGGGAGTGCTGCACTGACAGAGGGTCAGTACTGAGGGAGAGCTGCACTGTCAGAGGGTCAGTACTGAGGGAGTGCTGTACTGTCAGATGGTCAGTACTGAGGGAGTGCTGCACTGTCAGATGGTCAGTACTGAGACAGTGCTGCACTGTCAGAGGATCAGTACTGAGGGAGTTTTGCACTGTCAGAGGGTCAGTACTCAGCGAGTGCTGCACTGTCCGAGGGTCAGTACTGAGGGAGTGCTGCACTGTCAGAGGGTCAGCACTGAGGGAGTGCTGCACTGTCAGATGGTCAGTACTGAGGGAGTGCTGCACTGTCAGAGGGTCAGTACTGAGGGAGTGCTGCACTGTCAGAGGGTCAGTACTGAGGGAGAGCTGCACTGTCAGAGGGTCAGTACTGAGGCAGTGCTGCACTGTCAGAGGGTCAGTACTGAGGGAGTGCTGCACTGTCAGAGGGTCAGTACTGAGGGAGAGCTGCACTGTCAGAGGGTCAGTGCTGAGGGAGTGCTGCACTGTCAGAGGGTCAGTACTGAGGGAATGCTGCACTGTCAGCGGGTCAGTACTGAGGGAGAGCTGCACTGTCAGAGGGTCAGTACTGAGGGAGAGCTGCACTGTCAGTGGATCAGTACTGAGGGAGTGCTGCACTGTCAGAGGGTCAGTACCGAGCGGGTGCTGCACTGTCAGAGGGTCAGTACTGAGGGAGTGCTGCACTGTTAGAGGATCAGTACTGAGGGAGAGCTGCACTGTCAGAGAGTCAGTACTGAGGGAGAGCTGCACTGTCAGAGAGTCAGTACTGAGGGAGAGATGCACTGTCAGAGGTTAGTACTGAGGGAGAGCTGCACTGTCAGAGAGTCAGTACTGAGGGAGAGCTGCACTGTCAGAGAGTCAGTACTGAGGGAAGGCTGCACTGTCAGATGGTCAGTACTGCGGGAATGCTGCACTGCCCGAGGGTAAGTTCTGAGGGAGTGCTGCACTGTCAGAGGGTCAGTACTGAGGGTGTGCTGCACTGTCAGAGGGTCAGTGCTGAGGGAGTGCTGGACTGTCAGAGGGTCAGTACTGAGGGAGAGCTGCACTGTCAGAGGGTCAGTACTGAGGGAAGGATGCACTGTCGGGGGTCAGTACTGAGGGAATGCTGCACTGTCAGAGGGTCAGTACTGAGGGAGTGCTGCACTGTCAGAGGGTCAGTACTGAGGGAGTGCTGCACTGTCAGAGGGTCAGTACTGAGGGAGAGCTGCACTGTCAGATGGTCAGTACTGAGGGAGTGCTGCACTGCCTGAGGGTCAGTACTGAGGGAGAGCTGTACTGTCAGAGGGTCAGTACTGAGGCAGTGCTGCACTGTCAGAGGGTCAGTACTGAGGGAGTGCTGCACTGTCAGAGGGTCAGTACTGAGGGAGAGCTGCACTGTCAGAGGGTCAGTGCTGAGGGAGTGCTGCACTGTCAGAGGGTCAGTACTGAGGGAATGCTGCACTGTCAGCGGGTCAGTACTGAGGGAGAGCTGCACTGTCAGAGGGTCAGTACTGAGGGAGAGCTGCACTGTCAGTGGGTCAGTACTGAGGGAGTGCTGCACTGTCAGAGGGTCAGTAGTGAGCGGGTGCTGCACTGTCAGAGGGTCAGTACTGAGGGAGTGCTGCACTGTTAGAGGATCAGTACTGAGGGAGAGCTGCACTGTCAGAGAGTCAGTACTGAGGGAGAGCTGCACTGTCAGAGAGTCAGGACTGAGGGAGAGATGCACTGTCAGAGGTTAGTACTGAGGGAGAGCTGCACTGTCAGAGAGTCAGTACTGAGGGAGAGCTGCACTGTCAGAGAGTCAGTACTGAGGGAAGGCTGCACTGTCAGATGGTCAGTACTGAGGGAATGCTGCACTGCCCGAGGGTAAGTTCTGAGGGAGTGCTGCACTGTCAGAGGGTCAGTACTGAGGGAGTGCTGCACTGTCAGAGGGTCAGTGCTGAGGGAGTGCTGGACTGTCAGAGGGTCAGTACTGAGGGAGAGCTGCACTGTCAGAGGGTCAGTACTGAGGGAAGGATGCACTGTCGGGGGTCAGTACTGAGGGAATGCCGCACTGTCAGAGGGTCAGTACTGAGGGAGTGCTGCACTGTCAGAGGTTCAGTACTGAGGGAGAGCTGCACTGTCAGAGAGTCAGTACTGAAGCAGATCTGCACTGTCAGATGGTCAGTACTGAGGGAGTGCTGCACTGTCAGAGGGTCAGTACTGAGGGAGTGCTGCACTGTCAGAGGGTCAGTACTGAGGCAGAGCTGCACTGTCAGAGGGTCAGTACTGAGGGAGAGCTGCACTGTCAGATGGTCAGTACTGAGGGAGTGCCGCACTGCCAGAGGGTCAGTACTGAGGGAGTGCTGCACTGTCAGAGGGTCAGTGCTGAGGGAGTGCTGCACTGTCAGAGGGTCAGTACTGAGGGAATGCTGCACTGTCAGCGTGTCAGTACTGAGGGAGAGCTGCACTGTCAGAGGGTCAGTACTGAGGGAGTGCTGCACTGTCAGAGGGTCAGTACTGAGGGAGAGCTGCACTGTCAGAGAGTCAGTACTGAGGCAGAGCTGCACTGTCAGATGGTCAGTCCTGAAGGAGTGCTGCACTGTCAGAGGGTCAGTACTGAGGGAGTGCTGCACTGTCAGAGGGTCAGTACTCAGGGAGTGCTGCACTGTCAGAGGGTCAGTACTGAGGCAGAGCTGCACTGTCAGAGGGTCAGTACTGAGGGAGAGCTGCACTGTCAGATGGTCAGTTCTGAGGGAGTGCCGCACTGCCAGAGGGTCAGTACTGAGGGAGTGCTGCACTGTCAGAGGGTCAGTGCTGAGGGAGTGCTGCACTGTCAGAGGGTCAGTACTGAGGGAATGCTGCACTGTCAGCGTGTCAGTACTGAGGGAGAGCTGCACTGTCAGAGGGTCAGTACTGAGGGCGAGCTGCACTGTCAGTGGGTCAGTACTGAGGGAGAGCTGCACTGTCAGAGGGTCAGTGCCGAGCGGGTGCTGCATGTCAGAGGGTCAGTACTGAGGCAGTGCTGCACTGTCAGATGGTCTGTACTGAGGGAGTGCTGCACTGTCAGAGGGTCAGTACTGAGGGAGAGCTGCACTGTCAGAGAGTCAGTACTGAGGGAGTGCTCCACTGTCAGAGGGTCAGTACTGAGGGAGAGCTGCACTGTCAGAGGGTCAGTACTGAGGGAAGGATGCACTGTCGGGGGTCAGTACTGAGGGAATGCTGCACTGCCAGAGGGTCAGTACTGAGGGAGTGCTGCACTGTCAGAGGGTCAGTACTGAGGGAGTGCTGCACTGTCAGAGGGTCAGTACTGAGGGAGAGCTGCACTGTCAGATGGTCAGCACTGAGGGAGTGCTGCACTGTCAGAGGGTCAGTACTGAGGGAGAGCTGCACTGTCAGAGAGTCAGTACTGAGGCAGAGCTGCACTGTCAGATGGTCAGTACTGAAGGAGTGCTGCACTGTCAGAGGGTCAGTATAGAGGGAATGCTGCACTGCCAGAGGGTCAGTACTGAGGGAGTGCTGCACTGTCAGAGGGTCAGTACTGAGGGAGTGCTGCACTGTCAGAGGGTCAGTGCTGAGGGAGTGCTGCACTGTCAGAGGATCAGTACTGAGGGAGTGCTGCACTGTCAGAGGGTCAGTACTGAGGGAGAGCTGCACTGTCAGAGAGTCAGTACTGAGGGAGTGCTGCACTGTCAGATGGTCAGTACTGAGGCAGAGCTGCACTGTCAGAGGGTCAGTACTGATGGGGTGCTGCACTGTCAGATGGTCAGTACTGAGGGAGTGCAGCACTGTCAGAGGGTCAGTACTGAGGGAGAGCTGCACTGTCCGAGGTTCAGTACTCAGGGAGTGCAGCACTGTCAGAGTGTCAGTACTGAGGGAGAGCTGCACTGTCAGATGGTCAGTACTGAGGGAGTGCCGCACTGCCAGAGGGTCAGTACTGAGGGAGTGCTGCACTGTCAGAGGGTCAGTGCTGAGGGAGTGCTGCACTGTCAGATGGTCAGTACTGAGGGAGAGCTGCACTGTCAGAGGGTCAGTACCGAGCGGGTGCTGCACTGTCAGAGGGTCAGTACTGAGGGAGTGCTGCACTGTTAGAGGATCAGTACTGAGGGAGAGCTGCACTGTCAGAGGGTCAGTACTGAGGGAGTGCTGCACTGTCAGAGGGTCAGTGCTGAGGGAGTGCTGCACTGTCAGAGGGTCAGTACTGAGGGAATGCTGCACTGTCAGCGTGTCAGTACTGAGGGAGAGCTGCACTGTCAGAGGGTCAGTACTGAGGGCGAGCTGCACTGTCAGTGGGTCTGTACTGAGGGAGAGCTGCACTGTCAGAGGGTCAGTGCCGAGCGGGTGCTGCATGTCAGAGGGTCAGTACTGAGGCAGTGCTGCACTGTCAGATGGTCTGTACTGAGGGAGTGCTGCACTGTCAGAGGGTCAGTGCTGAGGGAGTGCTGCACTGTCAGAGGGTCAGTACTGAGGGAATGCTGCACTGTCAGAGGGTCAGTACTGAGGGAGTGATGCACTGTCAGAGGGTTAGTACTGAGGGAGTGCTGCACTGTCAGCGGGTCAGGACTGAGGGAAGCTGCACTGTCAGAGGGTCAGTACTGAGGGAGTGCTGCACTGTCAGTGGGTCAGTACTGAGGGAGAGCTGCACTGTCAGAGGGTGAGTGCCGAGCGGGTGCTGCATGTCAGAGGGTCAGTACTGAGGTAATGCTGCACTGTCAGAGGGTCAGTACTGAGGGAGTGCTGCACTGTCAGAGGGACAGTACTGAGGGAGTGCTGCACTGTCAGAGGGTCAGTACTGAGGGAGTGCTGCACTGTCAGAGGGTCAGTACTGAGGGAGAGCTGCACTGTCAGAGGGTCAGTGCTGAGGGTGTGCTGCACTGTCAGCTGGTCAATACTGAGGGAGTGCTGCACTGTCAGAGGGTCAGTACTGAGGAAGTGCTGCACTGTCAGAGGGTCAGTACTGAGGGAGAGCTGCACTGTCAGAGGGTCAGGACTGAGGGAGAGCTGCACTGTCAGATGGTCAGTACTGAGGGACAGCTGCACTGTCAGAGGGTCAGTACCGAGCGGGTGCTGCACTGTCAGAGGGTCAGTACAGAGGGAGTGCTGCACTGTTAGAGGATCAGTACTGAGGGAGAGCTGCACTGTCAGAGAGTCAGTACTGAGGGTGAGCTGCACTGTCAGAGAGTCAGTACTGAGGGAGAGCTGCACTGTCAGAGGTTAGTACTGAGGGAGAGCTGCAATGTCAGAGAGTCAGTACTGAGGGAGAGCTGCACTGTCAGAGATTCAGTACTGAGGGAAGGCTGCACTGTCAGAGGGTCAGTACTGAGGGATTGCTGCACTGCCCGAGGGTAAGTTGTGAGGGTGTGCTGCACTGTCAGAGGGTCTGTACTGAGGGAGTGCTGCACTGTCAGAGGGTCAGTACTGAGGGAGTGCTGCACTGTCAGAGAGTCAGTACTGAGGGAGAGCTGCACTGTCAGAGGGTCAGTACTGAGGGAATGCTGCACTGCCAGATGGTCAGTACTGAGGGAGTGCTGCACTGTCAGAGGGTCAGTACTGAGGGAGTGCTGCACTGTCAGAGGGTCAGTACTGTGGGAGTGCTGCACTGTCAGAGGGTCAGTACTGAGGGCGAGCTGCACTGTCAGTGGGTCAGTACTGAGGGAGAGCTGCACTGTCAGAGGGTCAGTGCCGAGCGGGTGCTGCATGTCAGAGGGTCAGTACTGAGGCAGTGCTGCACTGTCAGATGGTCTGTACTGAGGGAGTGCTGCACTGTCAGAGGGTCAGTACTGAGGGAGAGCTGCACTGTCAGAGAGTCAGTACTGAGGGAGTGCTGCACTGTCAGAGGGTCAGTACTGAGGGAGAGCTGCACTGTCAGAGGGTCAGTACTGAGGGAAGGATGCACTGTCGGGGGTCAGTACTGAGGGAATGCTGCACTGCCAGAGGGTCAGTACTGAGGGAGTGCTGCACTGTCAGAGGGTCAGTACTGAGGGAGTGCTGCACTGTCAGAGGGTCAGTACTGAGGGAGAGCTGCACTGTCAGATGGTCAGTACTGAGGGAGTGCTGCACTGTCAGAGGGTCAGTACTGAGGGAGAGCTGCACTGTCAGAGAGTCAGTACTGAGGCAGAGCTGCACTGTCAGATGGTCAGTACTGAAGGAGTGCTGCACTGTCAGAGGGTCAGTATAGAGGGAATGCTGCACTGCCAGAGGGTCAGTACTGAGGGAGTGCTGCACTGTCAGAGGGTCAGTACTGAGGTAGTGCTGCACTGTCAGAGGGTCAGTACTGAGGGAGTGCTGCACTGTCAGAGGATCAGTACTGAGGGAGTGCTGCACTGTCAGAGGGTCAGTACTGAGGGAGAGCTGCACTGTCAGAGAGTCAGTACTGAGGGAGTGCTGCACTGTCAGATGGTCAGTACTGAGGCAGAGCTGCACTGTCAGATGGTCTGTACTGAGGGAGTGCAGCACTGTCAGAGGGTCAGTACTGAGGGAGAGCTGCACTGTCCGAGGGTCAGTACTGAGGGAGTGCAGCACTGTCAGAGGGTCAGTACTGAGGGAGAGCTGCACTGTCAGATGGTCAGTACTGAGGGAGTGCCGCACTGCCAGAGGGTCAGTACTGAGGGAATGCTGCACTGTCAGAGGGTCAGTGCTGAGGGAGTGCTGCACTGTCAGAGGGTCAGTACTGAGGGAATGCTGCACTGTCAGAGGGTCAGTACTGAGGGAGTGATGCACTGTCAGAGGGTTAGTACTGAGGGAGTGCTGCACTGTCAGAGGGTCAGTACTGAGGGAAGCTGCACTGTCAGAGGGTCAGTACTGAGGGAGTGCTGCACTGTCAGTGGGTCAGTACTGAGGGAGAGCTGCACTGTCAGAGGGTCAGTGCCGAGCGGGTGCTGCATGTCAGAGGGTCAGTACTGAGGTAATGCTGCACTGTCAGAGGGACAGTACTGAGGGAGTGCTGCACTGTCAGAGGGACAGTACTGAGGGAGTGCTGCACTGTCAGAGGGTCAGTACTGAGGGAGTGCTGCACTGTCAGAGGATCAGTACTGAGGCAGTGCTGCACTGTCAGAGGGTCAGTACTGAGGGAGTGCTGCACTGTCAGAGGGTCAGTACTGAGGGAGAGCTGCACTGTCAGATGGTCAGTGCTGAGGGTGTGCTGCACTGTCAGCTGGTCAATACTGAGGCAGTGCTGCACTGTCAGAGGGTCAGTACTGAGGCAGTGCTGCACTGTCAGAGGGTCAGTACTGAGGGAGAGCTGCACTGTCAGAGGGTCAGTACTGAGGGAGAGCTGCACTGTCAGATGGTCAGTACTGAGGGAGAGCTGCACTGTCAGAGGGTCAGTACCGAGCGGGTGCTGCACTGTCAGAGGGTCAGTACTGAGGGAGTGCTGCACTGTTAGAGGATCAGTACTGAGGGAGAGCTGCACTGTCAGAGAGTCAGTACTGAGGGTGAGCTGCACTGTCAGAGAGTCAGTACTGAGGGAGAGCTGCACTGTCAGAGGTTAGTACTGAGGGAGAGCTGCAATGTCAGAGAGTCAGTACTGAGGGAGAGCTGCACTGTCAGAGAGTCAGTACTGAGGGAATGCTGCACTGTCAGAGGGTCAGTACTGAGGGAATGCTGCACTGCCCGAGGGTAAGTTGTGAGGGAGTGCTGCACTGTCAGAGGGTCTGTACTGAGGGAGTGCTGCACTGTCAGAGGGTCAGTACTGAGGGAGAGCTGCACTGTCAGAGAGTCAGTACTGAGGGAGAGCTGCACTGTCAGATGGTCAGTACTGAAGGAGTGCTGCACTGTCAGAGGGTCAGTACTGAGGGAATGCTGCACTGCCAGAGGGTCAGTACTGAGGGAGTGCTGCACTGTCAGAGGGTCAGTACTGAGGGAGTGCTGCACTGTCAGAGGGTCAGTACTGTGGGAGTGCTGCACTGTCAGAGGATCAGTACTGAGGGAGTGCTGCACTGTCAGAGGGTCAGTACTGAGGGAGAGCTGCACTGTCAGAGAGTCAGTACTGAGGGGGAGCTACACTGTCAGATGTTAGTACTGAGGGAGAGCTGCACTGTCAGAGAGTCAGTACTGAGGGAGAGCTGCACTGTCAGAGGGTCAGTACTGAGGGAAGGCTGCACTGTCAGAGGGTCAGTACTGAGGGAATGCTGCACTGCCAGAGGGTCAGTACTGAGGGAGTGCTGCACTGTCAGAGGGTCAGTACTGAGGGAGTGCTGCACTGTCAGAGGGTCAGTACTGAGGGAGAGCCGCACTGTCAGAGAGTCAGTACTGATTCAGAGCTGCACTGTCAGATGGTCAGTACTGAAGGAGTGCTGCACTGTCAGAGGGTCAGTACTGAGGGAGTGCTGCACTGTCAGAGGGTCAGTACTGAGGGAGAGCTGCACTGTCAGAGGGTTAGTACAAAGAGATTGCTGCACTGTCAGAGGGTCAGTACTGAGGGAGTGCTGCACTGTCAGAGGGTCAGGACTGAGGGAGTGCTGCACTGTCAGAGGGTCAGTACTGAGGGAGTGCTGCACTGTCAGAGGGTCAGTACTGAGGGAGAGCTGTACTGTCAGAGGGTCAGTACTGAGGGAGTGCTGCACTGTCGGAGGGTCAGTACTGAGGGAATGCTGCACTGCCAGAGGGTCAGTACTGAGGGAGAGCTGCAATGTCCGAGGGTCAGTATTGAGGGAATGCAGCACTGTCAGAGGGTCAGTACTGAGGGAGAGCTGCACTGTCAGATGGTCAGTACTGAGGGAGTGCCGCACTGCCAGAGGGTCAGTACTGAGGGAGTGCTGCACTGTCAGAGGGTCAGTGCTGAGGGAGTGCTGCACTGTCAGAGGGTCAGTACTGAGGCAGTGCTGCACTGCCAGAGGTGTCAGTACTGAGGGAGTGCTGCACTGTCAGAGGGTCAGTACTGAGGGAGTGCTGCACTGTCAGAGGGTCAGTACTGAGGCAGTGCTGCACTGCCGGAGGTGTCAGTACTGAGGGTGTGCTGCACTGTCAGAGGGTCAGTACTGAGGGAGTGCTGCACTGTCAGAGGGTCAGTGCTGAGGGAGTGCTGCACTGTCAGAGGGTCAGTACTGAGGGAATGCTGCACTGTCAGCGGGTCAGTACTGAGGGAGTGCAGCACTGTCAGAGGGTCAGTACTGAGGGAGAGCTGCACTGTCAGAGGGTCAGTACTGAGGGAGAGCTGCACTGTCAGAGGGTCAGTACTGAGGGAGTGTTGCACTGTCAGAGGGTCAGTACTGAGGGAGAGCTGCACTGTCAGAGGGTCAGTACTGAGGGAGTGCTGCACTGTCAGAGGGTCAGTTTGGAGGTAGTGCTGCATTATCAGAGGGTCAGTGTGGAGGGAGTGCAGCATTGTAAGAGGGTCAGTGTGCAGGGAGTGCAGCATTGTCAGAGGATTAGTGTAGAGAGAGTGCTGCACTGTCGGAGGGTCAGTACTGAGGGAGTGCTGCACTGTCCGAGGGTCAGTACTCAGGGAGTGCTGCACTGTCAGAGGGTCAGTACTGAGGCAGTGCTGCACTGTCAGAGGGTCAGTACAGAGGGAGTGCTGCACTGTCAGAGGGTCAGTCCTGAGGGAGTGCTGCACTGTCACAGGGTCAGTACTGAGGGAGTGCTGCACTGTCAGATGGTCAGTACTGAGGGAGAGCTGTATTGTCAGAGGGTCAGGACTGAGGGAGAGCTGCACTGTCAGAGGGTCAGTACTGAGGGAGAGCTGCACTGTCAGAGGGTCAGTACTGAGGGAGTGCTGCACTGTCAGAGGGTCAGCACTGAGGGAATGCTGCTCTGCCAGAGGGTCAGTACTGAGGGAGAGCTGCACTGTCCGTGGGTCAGTACTGAGGGAGTGCAGCACTGTCAGCGGGTCAGTACTGAGGGAGAGCTGCACTGTCAGATGGTCAGTACTGAGGGAATGCCGCACTGCCGGAGGTTCAGTACTGAGGGAGTGCTGCACTGTCAGAGGGTCAGTGCTGAGAGAGTGCTGCACTGTCAGAGGGTCAGTACTGAGGGAGTGCTGCACTTTCAGAGTGTCAGTACTGAGGGAGTGCTGCACTGTCAGAGGGTCAGTACTGAGGGAGTGCTGCACTGCCAGAGGGTCAGAACTGAGTGAGTGCTGCACTGTCAGAGGGTCAGTACTGAGGGAGTGCTGCACTGTCAGATGGTCAGTACTGAGGGAGAGCTGCACTGTCAGAGGGTCAGTGCTGAGGGATTGCTGCACTGTCAGATGGTCAGTGCTGAGGGAGTGCTGCACTGTCAGATGGTCAGTACTGAGGGAGTGCTGCACTGTCAGAGGGTCAGTGCTGAGGGAGAGCTGCACTGTCTGAGGGTCAGTACTGAGGGAGTGCTGCACTGTCAGAGGGTCAGTACTGAGGGAATGCTGCACTGCCAGAGGGTCAGTACTGAGGGAGTGCTGCACTGTCAGAGGGTCAGTACTGAGGGAATGCTGCACTGTCAGCGGGTCAGTACTGAGGGAGAGCTGCACTGTCAGAGGGTCAGTACTGAGGGAGAGCTACACTGTCAGAGGGTCAGTACTGAGGGAGTGCTGCACTGTTAGAGGATCAGTGCTGAGGGAGTGCTGCACTGTCAGAGGGTCAGTACTGAGGGAGTGCTGCACTGTCAGAGGGTCAGTACTGAGGGAGAGCTGTACTTTCAGAGGGTCAGTACTGAGGTAGTGCTGCACTGTCAGAGGGTCAGTACTGAGGGAGTGCTGCACTGTCAGAGGGTCAGTACTGAGGGAATGCTGCACTGCCAGACGGTCAGTACTGAGGGAGAGCTGCACTGTCCGAGGGTCAGTACTGAGGGAGTGCATCACTGTCAGAGGGTCAGTACTGAGGGAGAGCTGCACTGTCAGTTGGTCAGTACAGCGGGAGTGCCGCACTGCCAGAGGGTCAGTACTGAGGGAGTGCTGCTCTGTCAGAGGGACAGTGCTGAGGGAGTGCTGCACTGTTAGAGGATAAGTACTGAGGGAGTGCTGCAGTGTCAGAGGGTCAGTACTGAGGGAGTGCTGCACTGTCAGAGGGTCAGTACTGAGGGAATGCTGCACTGCCAGAGGGTCCTTACTGAGGGAGTGCTGCACTGTTAGAGGGTCAGTGCTGAGGGAGTGCTGCACTGTCAGAGGGTCAGTACTGAGGGAATGCTGCACTGTCAGCGGGTCAGTACTGAGGGAGAGCTGCACTGTCAGTGGCTCGTTACTGAGGGAGAGCTGCACTGTCAGAGGGTCATTACTGAGGGAGAGCTGCACTGTCAGAGGGTCAGTACCGAGCGGGTGCTGCACTGCCAGAGGGTCAGTACTGAGGGAATGCTGCACTGCCAGAGGATCAGTACTGAGTGAGTGCTGCACTGTCTGCGGGTCAGTACTGAGGGAGAGCTGCACTGTCAGAGGGTCAGTACTGTGGGAGTGCTGCACTGTCAGAGGGTCAGTACTGAGGGAATGCTGCACTGCCAGAGGGTCAGTACTGAGGGAGTGCTGCACTGTCAGAGGGTCAGTAATGTGGGAGTGCTGCACTGTCAGAGGATCATTACTGAGGGAGTGCTGCACTGTCAGAGGGTCAGTACTGAGGGAGCGCTGCACTGTCAGATGGTTAGTACAGAGAGAGTGCAGCACTGACAGAGGGTCAGTACTGAGGGAGTGCTGCACTGTCAGAGGGTCAGTACTGAGGGAGTGCTGCACTGCCAGAGGGTCAGTACTGAGGGAGAGCTGTACTGTCAGAGGGTCAGTACTGAGGGAGAGCTGCACTGTCAGAGGGTCAGTACTGAGGGAGTGCTGCACTGTCAGATGGTCAGTGTGGAGGTAGTGCTGCATTGTCAGAGGGTCAGTGTGGAGGGAGTGCAGCATTGTCAGAGTTTCAGTGTGCAGGGAGTGCAGCATTGTCAGAGGATTAGTCTGGAGAGAGTGCTGCACTGTCGGAGGGTCAGTACTGAGGGAGTGCTGCACTGTCAGAGGGTCAGTACTGAGGAAGTGCTGCACTGTCCGAGGGTCAGTACTGAGGGAGCGCTGCACTGTCAGAGGGTCAGTACTGAGGGAGAGCTGCACTGTCAGAGGGTCAGTACTGAGGGAGCGTTGCACTGTCAGAGGATATAGAACATAGAACATAGAACAATACAGCACAGAACAGGCCCTTCGGCCCACGATGTTGTGCCGAACATTTGTCCTAGCTTAAGCGCCCATCCATGTACCTATCCAATTGCCACTTAAAGGTCACCAAAGATTCTGACTCTACCACTCCCACAGGCAGCGCATTCCATGCCCCCACCACTCTCTGGGTAAAGAACCCATCCCTGACATCTCCCCTATACCTTCCACCCTTCACCTTAAATTTATGTCCCCTTGTAACACTCTGTTGTACCTGGGGAAAAAAGTTTCTGACTGTGCACTCCATCCATTCCTCTGATCATCTTATAAACCTCTATCAAGTCACCCCTCATCCTTCGCCGTTCCAACTAGAAAAGGCCTAGCACTCTCAACCTATCATCGTACGACCTATTCTCCATTCCAGGCAACATCCTGGTAAATCTTCTCTGCACCCTCTCCAAAGCTTCCACATCTTTCCTAAAGTGAGGCGACCAGAACTGCACACAGTACTCCAAATGTGGCCTAACCAAAGTCCTGTACAGCTGTAACATCACTTCACGACTCTTGAATTCAATCCCTCTGCTAATGAACGCTAATACACCATAGGCCTTCTTACAAGCTCTATCCACCTGAGTGGAAACTTTCAAAGATCTATGAACATAGACCCCAAGATCCCTCTGTTCCTCCACCTCACTAAGAACCCTACCGTTAACCCTGTATTCCGCATTCTTATTTGTCTTTCCAAAATGGACAACCTCACACTTGGCAGGATAGAACTCCATCTGCCACTCCTCAGCCCAGCTCTGCATCATATCCAAGTCCCTTTGCAGCCGACAGGGCTGAGGTTTATTCCTCAGCTTCCGTGTGCTCATCCCAAATGAATCCCACTGCCCCACACTCAGCACAGTCGTGTGTTCCTTATTTCTGAGCTTCCCAATGCTAATCCACATCCAGAATGACATCCCACACTCCTCCAAATCGTATCGCAGGCTATTTGTCTGGGAGCGAGGAGTGCTAAGAGAGGAAATAAAAATCTGACAGGACTTTACAGTGACATTAAGGGTGAATTGATAATGAGAGAAAGAGTCGGTTGTGGAACACAGTGAGAATTTGTGCATGGACCCAGAGGCTACAGTGAATGGATGCATTGTGTCAATGCTCATTGGGACAGGGACGGTATGAAATCGTGGAGATGCTCTGCGATACAATTAAATGAATTAGCATATATATAGAGAGAGATGGTTCTGAGTGGTCTGGCCTGCTTACAACCCAATAAATCTCAAAAGATGGTGGAAATGTATCTCTGTTTACCGAATGAGGTGATGGAGGAAGTAGCAGGGACACTTGCAAACATTTTCAAATCCCCTCTGGCCACAGGAGAGGTGCCGTCGGACTGACCATGTGGTCCTGTTATTCAAGTAGGAACATGGGATATACCAGGCAGCTACAGGCCAGTCAGGCTAATATCGTGGGTGGGACGTCTGTTGGAAGCAATTTTGGGAGATAGAATTAATCAGCATTTACAGAGACTGGAGTTCATGATGAACAGTCAGAATGGTTGTGTTAAGGGGAGCTCAGGTCTGACCAATGGGATTGCACTTTTTAAGGAGGTGACCAGATGTGTAAATAAGGGCAATACTTTCCTGTCGTCTGCTTGGAGGTCAGTCAGGCTTTTATCAGGACCCATACTGAAAACTGATAGTGAACATAAAAACTCAAGATCCAAGGAATTTGGTGCAGAATGCTGAGTGGCAGGAAGCAGACAGTGATGGCCCAGTTAGAAATCTCTGTCTGTTCATGTCTCACTGCTGGGGTCTTGCTGATGTGGTTGATAGAAAAGATTTAGATTTGAATGGTGGAGGGTTAATCAGTGGGGTCATGAATGATATGGGTATTGGTGGGGTGATAAATACTGAGGAGGATAGCCTTAGGTTACAGAAGGATGGAGATGGCCTTGTCAGATGGACCGATCAGTGACAACGGGTGAGGTGCCTGAAGGCTGGAGGGTGATTAATGATGGGCCATTATTGAAGTAAGGCTGCAAGGAACAGCCATTGAACTATGGAGCTGTGAGCCTGATGGCAGTGGGGGGGTAAGCTGTTGGAGGGCATTCTGAGAGACAACTTACATGCATTTGGAAAAGCAAGAATTGATTAGGGATGGTCAGCTTGGCTTTGTTTGTGGAAATGATGTGTCCAACTTGATAGAGCTTTTGAAGGGATGACCAAGGAAACAGATGAGAAGGTTTCACATGGGAGACTGACTTGGTAAAAGGTTAGATGAGATGGCATCCAAGGAGAGAGGACAGCACGGTGCCTCAGTGGTTTGATTCTAACTCCCGGTGACTGTCTGTGTGGAGTTTACACATTCTCTCTGTATCTGTGCGGGTTCCCTCCGGATGCTCCAGTTTCCTCCCACCGCCCAAAGATGCCATGGGAAATGCAGCATTACAGGGATAGAGTAGAGGATGTGAGTCTGGGTGCGATGCTGTTCAGACAGTCAGTGTGGAGCCAAAGGACGGAATGGCTTGCTTCGACACTGTAGGAATTCTAAACTTAATCCAGAGAGACAAGTACTGTTCTGGGGACCTGGGCTCCAATCTTGGACAGGGGTGGATGTGGGTCCTTACAGTCTGAAGGGGTTTGAACACAATCTGAGGTGGGGCTGCGCCCTGAGCCCTGAAGTGTTGAGGATATGAATGTTTTGTGGAGCTACTGTCTGAGGGGTTTTGGGCTTAAACACAACAAAGTGATGATTTCTTCGGTATTGAGGGAGCAATTTCAGATGCATTGAGGGAGCACTTTCTGAGATATGAGTGTGCACTATCTGAGGTACTGAGGGAGAACTATCTGAGGTATTGAGGGAGCACTTTCTGAGGTATTGAGCGAGTACTTTCTGAAGTACTGAGGGAGCACTTTCTGAGGTATTGAGGGAGCACTTTCTGAGGTACTGAGGGAGCACATTCTGAGGTACTGAGGAATCACTATCTGAGGTAATTAGGGAAAACTATCTGAGGTATTGAGGAAGCACTTTCTGAGGTATTGAGGAAGCAACTTCTGAGCTATTGAGGGAGCACTGTCTGAGGTACTGAGAGAGCACTTTCTGAGGTATTGGGGGAGCACTGTCTGAGGTACTGAGAGAACCATTTCTGAGGAACTGAGAGAGCAATTTCTGAGGTATTGAGGGAGCACTGTCTGAGGTACTGAGGGAGCACATTCTGAGGTACTGAGGAATCACTATCTGAGGTACTGAGGGAAAACTATCTGAGGTACTGAGGAAGCACTATCTGAAGTATTGAGGGAGAACTATCTGAGATATCGAGGCAGAATTATCTGAGATATTGAGGGAGCACTTTCTGAGTACTGAGGGAGCACTTTCTGAGGTATTGAGGGAGCACTTTCTGAGGTATTGAGGGAGCACTGTCTGAGGTAATGAGGGAGCACTTTCGGAGGTACTGAGGGAGAACTATCTGATGTATTGAGGGAGCACTTTCTGAGGTATTGAGGGAGCACTGTTTGAGGTATTGAGGGAGCACTTTCTGAGGTACTGAGGGAGCACTTTCTGAGGTATTGAGGGAGCACTGTCTGAGGTAATGAGGGAGCACTTTTGGAGGTACTGAGGGAGAACTATCTGATGTATTGAGGGAGCACTTTCTGAGGTACTGAGGGAGTACTTTCTGAGGTATTGGGGAGCACTGTCTGAGGTACCGAGGGAGAACTATCTGAGGAATTGAGGGAGCACTTTCTGAGGTATTGAGGGAGCACTTTCGGAGGTATTGAGGGAGCACTATCTGAGGTACTGAGGGAGAACTATCTGAGGTATTGAGGGAGCACTTTCTGAGGTACTGCGGGAGCACTATCTGAGGTACTGAGGGAGAACAATCTGAGGTATTGAGGGATCACTTTTTGAGGTACTGAGGGAGCACTTTCTGAGGTATTGGGGAGCACTGTCTGAGGTACTGAGGGAGAACTATCTGAGGAATTGAGGGAGCACTTTCTGAGGTATTGAGGGAGCACTTTCGGAGGTATTGAGGGAGCACTATCTGAGGTACTGAGGGAGAACTATCTGAGGTATTGAGGGAGCACTTTCTGAGGTACTGCGGGAGCACTATCTGAGGTACTGAGGGAGAACTATCTGAGGTATTGAGGGATCACTTTTTGAGGTACTGAGGGAGCACTTTCTGAGGTATTGAGTGAGCACTTTCAGAGGTATTGAGGGAGCACTTTTTGAGATATTGAGGGTGGACTTTCAGAGGTATTGTGGGAGCACTATCTGAGGTAAGGAGGGAGAACTATCTGAAATATTGAGGGAGCACTTTCTGAGTTACTGACGGAGCACTTTTTGAGGTATTGAGGGAGCACTATCTGAAATATTGAGGGAGAACTATTGAGGGAGCAATTTCAGATGCATTGAGGGAGCACTTTCTGAGATATGAGTGTGCACTATCTGAGGTACTGAGGGAGCACTTTCTGAGGTACTGAGGGAGCTCTTTCTGATGTATTGAGGGAGCACTTTCTGAGGTTTTGAGGGAGCACTTTCTGAGGTGTTGAGGGAGCACTTTCTGAGGTATTGAGAGAGCACTGTCTGAGGAATTGAGGGAGCATTATCTGAGGTACTGAGGGCAAACTATGTGAGCTATTGGAGGGGCACTTTCTGAGGTATTGAGGGAGAACTATCTAAGGTACTGAGGGAGCACTTCCTGAGGTGCTGAGGGAGCACTTTCTGAGGTCCTGAGGGAGCATTTTCTTAGGTATTGAGGAAGCACTTTCTGAGATACTGAGGGAGTACTTTCTGAGGTACTGAGGGAGCACTTTCTGAGGTATTGAGGGAGCACTATCTGAGGTACTGAGGGAGCACTTTCTGAGGTATTGAGAGAGCACTGTCTGAGGAATTGAGGGAGCATTATCTGAGGTACTGAGGGCGAACTCTGTGAGCTATTGGAGGGGCACTTTCTGAGGTATTGAGGGAGCACTTTCTGAGGTATTGGAGAACTATCTGAGGAATTGAGGGAGCACTTTCTGAGGTATTGAGGGAGCACTTTCGGAGGTATTGAGGGAGCACTATCTGAGGTATTGAGGGAGCACTTTCTGAGGTACTGCGGGAGCACTATCTGAGGTACTGAGGGAGAACTATCTGAGGTATTGAGGGATCACTTTTTGAGGTACTGAGGGAGCACTTTCTGAGGTATTGAGTGAGCACTTTCAGAGGTATTGAGGGAGCACTTTTTGAGATATTGAGGGTGGACTTTCAGAGGTATTGTGGGAGCACTATCTGAGGTAAGGAGGGAGAACTATCTGAAATATTGAGGGAGAATTATAAGCTATTGAGGGATCAATTTCAGATGCATTGAGGGAGCACTTTCTGAGATATGAGTGTGCACTATCTGAGGTATTCTGGGAGCACTTTCTGAGGTATTGAGGGAGCTCTTTCTGATGTATTGAGGGAGCACTTTCTGAGGTTTTGAGGGAGCACTTTCTGAGGTGTTGAGGGAGCACTTTCTGAGGTAGTGAGGGAGAACTATCTAAGGTATTGAGGGAGCACTATCTGAGGTACTGAGGGAGCACTTTCTGAGGTATTGAGAGAGCACTGTCTGAGGAATTGAGGGAGCATTATCTGAGGTACTGAGGGCGAACTATGTGAGCTATTTGAGGGGCACCTTCTGAGGTATTGAGGGAGGACTTTCTGAGGTATTGAAGGAGAACTATCTGAGATATTGAGGGAGATCTATCTGAGATATTGAGGGAGCACTTTCTGAGGTACTGAGGGAGCACTTTCTGAGGTATTGTGGGAGAACTTTCTGATGTATTGTGGGAGCATTATCTGAGGTATGGAGGGAGGACATTCTGAGGTACTGAGGGAGGGCTATCTGAGGTATTGAGGGAGAACGATCTGAGATATTGAGTGAGAACTATCTGAGATATTGAGGGAGCACTTTCTGAGGTATTGAGGGAGCACTTTCTGAGGTACCGAGGGAGCACTATCTGAGGTACTGAGGGAGCACTATCTGAGGTATTGAGGGAGCACTATCTGAGGTATTGAGGGAGCACTATCTGAGGTATTGAGGGAGCAGTTTCTGAGGTATTGAGGGAGCACTATCTGAGGGACTGAGGGAGCACTTTCTGAGGTACTGAGGGAGCACTTTCTGAGGTACTGAGGGAGCACTTTCTGAGGTACTGAGGGAGCACTTTCTGAGGTATTGTGGGAGAACTTTCTGAGGTATTGAGGGAGAACTATCTGATGTATTGAGGGAGAACTATCTGGGGTACTGAGGGAGAACTTTCTCTGGTATTGAGGGAACACTATCTGAGGTACTGAGGGTGCACTATCTGGTGGTACAGAGTGCAGAGGGTAGAAAGGAACAGATGTAATTTCCTGATCATTTCCTCAGGGTCCCCGAGGCACTCTGGTGTCGTAATTTGAAATGGAAGCCACTCCCCATTTCAGAAGATCCAGATCATTTTAAACAATCAGTGAAAAATAACAGCAGCATGTGTCTGAAACATGGTTTGGGGGAAAACATTCATCAATCTATTGTTACTTGTTGCTTGGAGACATGTTAGAAAAGCAGCACCCAAACAGACTAATGCTGTCGATGCAAGAGGTGGTGCACAGGAAGATCCAACAAGTCTCTGTAGCTGCTGTCTGTCCCCCTGGAGCAGTCATCATGTGAGATCATGGCTCAGTCCTCGGAGAAATCATTTCTCCAGCAACACCCCGACAATGCCTTTACAGCTGTGTGTGTGTGTGTGTGAGAGAGAGAGAGAGAGAGAGAGACTGTCCGTGTTTGTGTGTGTGAAAGAGTATGAGTGAGAGTGTGTGTGAGAGAGTGTGTATGTGTGTGAGAGATAGTGTGTCTGTGTGTATGTGTGTGTGAGAGTGTCGCTGTGTGCGTGAGAGAATGTGTCTGTGTGTCTATGTGTTTGTGTGTCTATGTGTTTGTGTGTCTGTGTGTCTATATGTGTGTGTGTCTGTGTGTGTATGACAATGTGTCTTGTGTGAGAAAGAGTGTGTATGTGTGTGAGAGAGAGTGTGTGTCTGTGTGCAAGTGTGTGTGAGAGTGAGTGTATCTGTGTGTGAGAGTGTGTGTGTCAGTGTGTGTGAGAGAGAGTGTGGGTGTCCGTGTGTGTGTTTGAGAGAGTGTGTCTATGCATATTTGAGGGAGCGTGTGTCTGCGTGTGTATGTGTGTGAGAGAGAGAGTGTAACTGTGTGTTTATGTGTGTGTGAGAGAGAGCGTCTGTGTGTGAGAGAGAGTGTGTAAGTGTGTGTGCGTGAGAGAGAGTGTGTGTGTCCATGTGTGTGTGTGTGATAGAGAGTGTGTCTATATGTGTTTGAGGGAGCGTGTGTCTGCGTGTGTATGTGTGTATGAGAGAGAGTAACTGTGCGTTTATGTGTGTGTGTGAGTGTGTCTGTGTGTGTTTGAGGGATCGTGTGTTTGTCTGTTTGTATGTGTGTGAGAGAGAATGTCTGTGTGTGTGAGAGTGAGTGTGTGTGAGAGAGTGTGTGTGAGAGAGTGTGAATGAGAGAGAGTGTGTGTGTGTGTGAGAGAGTGTGTCTGTGTGAGAGAGAGTGTGTCTGCATGTATGTGTGAGAGAGTGTGTCTGTGTGTATTTGAGGGAGCGTATGTCTGTGCGTGTATGTGTGTGAGCGATATAGTGTGTGCTTGTGTGTGTATGTGTGTGAGAGAGTTGTGCCTGTGTGTATGTGTGTGTGAGTGTGTCTGTGTTTGTGTTTGAGGGAGCGTGTGTCTGTGTGTGTGAGAGAGCCTGTGTGTGGCGGGGTCCTTTGTGTATGTGTGTATGAGAATGTGTCTATGTGTGTTTGAGGGAGAGTGTATGTGTGTGTGTGTGTGCGTGTGTGTGTG
Organism: Chiloscyllium plagiosum; assembly: GCF_037043375.1. Lineage (NCBI taxonomy): Eukaryota > Metazoa > Chordata > Chondrichthyes > Orectolobiformes > Hemiscylliidae > Chiloscyllium > Chiloscyllium plagiosum. The sequence continues at coordinate 19,973,264 of NW_028270188.1, forward strand.
CATGTAAACTAGCCAATCTTATTGGGTGCTCATGAATATAAAATCCAGCTGCTGTTTCAGGTGAATTGGTCCTTGTGTCTCCATAGACACAAAATCTGTCAGGGTGCCTTAACTGGGGGAAAGAGAGTGCTGTTCATTCCCATGGGCATTTAATCAGTAAACCTTCCCCACACACTAACATCCCTCTGGCAATGCAGTGACTAGTCCTGCACACAGTGCCCCAGGTACAAACCAATGTAATGTCTTACCAGAGCATGGGACAGCTCCTCGTGAGAGAGCGGTGTCTGATGGGGATTTAATCAGAGGGTCACCATGGCCCGGCTGAGGGGAGAGGTTGGGAAGGAGAGTCCTTCAGGGTCACCCCAGCTGGTGTGGGAATTGAACACACGCTATTGGTTTTACTCTGCATTATAAACCAACTGCCCAGCCAACTGAGCTAACTGACTTCACTCCAGGGGCATGCCCTGTATAACCCAATCATAGCCAGCCTGCACCTCAATAGGAGTCACGAGTAAGGCCATTCGGCCCCACCCTAACCCAGAAGGGAGAGCACGGGAAGCTGATGAAGGAAACAAGCCCCTCCCATCTGGCCGTCTGAAATGGAGCTGGAGGACAGAGCACATCTGGCCTGCTGTTTGCTTCCCCGAGTCTGGCCTGCTCCACCTTACAGTGAGACACTGAGGGGAACCTCAAGGAGATTTCACTTCTCACTGAGAGGCTGCAACTCCAATCCAAATCAGGCTGGTTCCCTCCGAGACTCACGGAAGAGGGCAGCACTCTACAGATCAGGCCCTTATGTCGTCCTAACCTCCAGTGTGGGGGCCAAGAGCAGGGAGGTAGTGTTAAGAACATAAGACCATCCGAAATAGGAACAGGATACAGTGAGAGGGAGGGTGTGAGAGAAAGGCAGATTGAGAGAAAGTGACAGACAGGGAGAGAGAAGGATAAAGAGAGAAGGGGAAGTCAGACTGAGACAAACAGGCGTTGAAGCATGGACAGACTGAAGGGTGACACTCAGTATTCCAGTTGGTTCCAGATCCCTCTCTCTCAATGGGTTTTCACACTTCCTCTCTCCCATGCTCCTGAGGTTTCCTTCAGCTTGTCTCTCTCCCTCTCTCTCTCCCCCTCTCTGGATGGTGAGCTGGTCTCTGTCCCTTGCCATGTTGGTAATCTCAGAAAGCCTCCAGAAAATTCAAGAGATCAGTCTGCAGGTGAACCCTGGTTTTGTTCATTTCTGGATGGTTTCCCAGAACTTTCTATACTTCTGGCCAGTCAGGAGAATCAGTTAATAGTTTGAAGCGTTGCTGATCATTTGGATGTTAGTTTCTTTGTGTATCAGGACCCGGTGCCTTCCTATCTGGGCCCTCCTTTGTTTGGTGGAGACGTTGTTAGGGATATGCCTGCCCAGGGGACCTGCTGCCTTTGACATTATGCTGATGGGATAACCATCTGGCTGCTGTCTGGCTTTTGTGATTTGGGAGTATAACTTGTCCAATATACCCAGCATCTCTTGGCTGTCTATCTGTGTTTTAGCAAGGAGGCCGCGACATTTCACCCATTCCCCCTCCTCCACCCAGTCTTTTGAATAGAAAGAAGCTTATACAATGAATTACAAACCTAATTTTAAAAGCTGGTTATGTTTGTTGTCAGAGTAGCCTGCTGTTTGAGCGAAATACACTTTGTACATTGGTCAAACCGATTGTCATATAGCTGATAAGTGATATCATAGAATACCTACAGAGCAGAAACAGGCCCTTCAGCCCATCGAGTCCACAATGACCCTCTGAAGAGAACCCAACTCAGATCCATCCCCTGATGATATCCCTGAAACCCTGCATTTCCCATGGCTATTCCAGCTAACCTGAATATCCCTCGACACCATGGGCAATCTGTCAAAAATGTGCACCATTGAACAGTGGGAGAAAACCCATGCAGATGCAGGGAGAATGTACAAACCCCACACAGACAGTCGCTCAGGAGTGGAATCAAACCCACTCTGGCGCTGTGAGGTAACAGTGCTAACCACTGAGCGACTGTGGCACTCCCAACTGTTTCGACAAAACATATTCCGTTCTGAGAATCCATACAGAATTGGGATGCATAGCCAACATCCAGTGAGCAGAATAAATGCAAGGGAATGAGACCTGCTGGCTCAAACTCCTGGAATTCCCTCCCTCAGGACTTTGTGGGTCCACCACCTGCAACAGTTCAAGGAGGCAGCTCACCACCAAAACCAGCTCCCGTGCAGCTACAGACAGGCAATCAATACTGGGCCCAGCCAGGAACACTCAAACGCTGCAAATGAATGAAACTAAGGTGATCACCCGGGGAGTTCCATCTACCTTCCAGCCCCTGGGGGTGTGTCCAGGTATTATTCACCATGATCGTACTCATCTGTTACAGCCTGCAATCCTAACCACCGGTATCCCGAGATATATCAAGGTGAGTGCAGTTAGGGACACAGCCGATGTGGTCCTCTCTATCTATCACTCCTCTCTCTATCTCACCCCTCTCTATCTCTCTCTCCCTCAGCCCTTCTCTCTCACACCGCTTCTCTCTCTCTCAGCCCTCTCTCACTCTCACCCCTCTCTCTCACCCTCTATCTCTTACCCCTTCTCTCTCACTCTCACCCCTCTCTCTCACCCCTCTCTCTCTTACCCCTTCTCTCTCACACACACCCCCTCTCTCTCACCCCTCTCTCTCTTACCCCTTCTCTCTCACACACACCCCCTCTCTCTCACCCCTCTCTCTCTTACCCCTCTCTTTTCTCACACGTCTCTCTCACTCTCCCTCAGCGCTTCTCTCTCACACCACTTCTCTCTCTCTCACCCCTCTCTCTCTCACCCCCCTCTCTCTCACCCTCACTCTCTCTCACCCCATCTCTCTTGCACCCTCTCTCACCCCTCTCTCTCAGGCCCTCTCTTTCAGCCCCCCCCTCTCTCTCAGCCCCCCCTCTCTCTCACCCCCCTCTCTCACACCCCTCTCTCTCTCACCCCCTCTCTCTCAGGCCCTCTCTTTCAGCCCCCCCTCACTCTCACCCCCCTCTCTCAGGCCCTCTCTTTCAGCCCCCCCTCACTCTCACCCCCCTCTCTCACCCCTCTCTCTCACCCTCTCTCTCTCTCACCCCATCTCTCTTGCACCCTCTCTCACCCCCTCTCTCTCAGGCCCTCTCTTTCAGCCCCCCTCTCTCTCAGACCCCTCTCTCACACCCCTCTCTCTCTCACACCCTCTCTCTCACCCCTTCTCTCTCCTACTTTCTTTCACACCCTCTCTCTCAGGCCCTCTCCTTCAGCCCCCCTCTCTCTCACCCCTCTCTCTCACACACCTCTCTCTCAACCCCCTTTCTCTCACCCCCCCCTCTCTCTCTCAACCTCTCTCTCACCCCTTTCTCTCTCACCCCTTCTCTCTCACCTACTCTCTGTCACACCCTCTATCTCAGGCCCTCTCTCTCTCTCTTGCACCCTCTCTCTCAACCTCTCTTTGTGTCACACCCTTCTCTCTCTCTCACCCTCTCTCTCTCTTACCCCTCTCTCTCTCACACCGCTTCTCTCTCTCACCCTCTCTCTCTGTCAGCCTGTCTCTCTCTCTCACCCCTTATCTGTCTCACACCCCCTCACTCCCTCACTCCTCTCTCTCTTTCACCCCTCTATCTGTCACCCCTCTCTCTCAACCTTCTCTCTCTAACCCGTCTCTTCCTCTCTCACACCTCTCTCTCTCAGCCTCTCTCTCTCTCACGCCTTCTCTCTCCCTCTCTTTGGCAGCCCTTCTCTCTCTCAGCCCCTCTCTCTCTCCCCTCTCTCTCTCCCCAGTCTCTCTCCCCAGTCTCTCTCCCCAGTGTCTCTCCCCAGTCTCTCTCCCCAGTCTCTCTCCCCAGTCTCTCTCCCCAGTCTCTCTCCCCAGTCTCTCCCACCCTGATTTCTCTCACAGTCCCTCTCTCTCTCACCCCTCGCTCTCTCTCATCCCTCTCTCTCTGATCCCGCTCTCTCTCTCTCACACACATCTCTCTCATCCTCTCTCTCTCTCACCCCTCTCTCTTACCCCTCTCTCTTACCCCTCTCTCTTACCCCTCTCTCTCAACCCCTCTCTCTTACCCCTCTCTCTTACCCCTCTCTCTCAACCCCTCTCTCTTACCCCTCTCTCTCAACCCCTCTATCTCAACCCCTCTGTCTCAACCCTCTCTCTCTTAACCCTCTCTCTCTTAACCCTCTCTCACACCTCTCTCTCTCACTCCCTCTCTCTCTCACCCCTACTCTGTTAGCCCCTCTCTCGCACCCCCCTCTCTCAGGCCCTCTCTCTCTCTGTTTCACCCCTCTCGCTCTGTTTCACCCCTCTGTCTCACCCCCTCTCTCACCCCCTGTCTCTCTCAGCCTGTCTCTCTGTCACCCCCTGTCTCTTTCTCACCTGCTCTCCCTTCCACCCCTCTCTCTCCCTCACCCCTCTCTCTCTCTCACACCCCTCTCTCTTTCACTCCTCTCTCTCTCACTCTTACCCATCTCTCTCTTACACACCTCTCTCACGCCTTCTCTCTCACCCTCTCTTTCACAGCCCCTCTCTCTCAGCCCTTCTCTCTCTCATCCCTTTCTCTCTCATCCCACTCTCTCTCACACCTCTCTCTCACCTCCTCTCTCACACCCTCTCTCTCACACCTCTCTCTCACCTCCTCTCTCACACCCTCTCTCTCACACCCTCAAACTCTCTTACCCCTCTCTCTCTCACACCGCTTCTCTCTCTCTCACCCGTCTCTCACTCTCACCCCTTTCTCCCTCTCTCATCCCACTATCTCTCACTCTCTCTCAGACCCTCTCTCTCAAGACCTCTCTTTCAGCCCATTGCTCTCTCACCCCCCCCCCCCACACACACCTCTCTCTCAACCCTCTGTCGCTTTCACACTCCTCTCTCTCTCTCTCTCACCCTCTCTCTCAACCCTCTCTCTCACCCCCCTCTCTCTCAGGCCTTCTCTCTTTCTCACCTGCTCTCTTCCACTCCAATCTCTCTCACAAACGCTCTCTCTCACCCCTCTCTCTCTCACCCCTCTCTCTATTACCTCTCTCTCTCTCAGACACACACCACTCTCCCTCAGAACCCTCTTGCTCTACCCAGTCTCTCCCAACCTGATCTCTCTCACTCACCTTCTCTCTCACGCCTCTCTCTCTTACACCTCTCTCTATCTCACCCCCTCTCTCTCTCAGACCCTCTCTCTCACCCTCTCACTGTCTTTCACCCCTCTCTCTCTCTTACCTCTCCCTCTCACCCCCTCTCTCTCACACGTCTCTCTCTCTTTCAGCCCTTCTCTCTCTCACACCCCCCTCACAGACCTCTCTCTACCCTCTGTCTCTCACACACCCCTCTCCCTCACACACCCCTCTCCCTCACACACCCCTCTCCCTCACCCCCTCTCTCTCACCCCTCTCTCTCTACTCCCTCTCACCCCCTCCCTCTCATCCCCTCTCTCTCATCCCCTCTCTGTCACACACCCCTCTCTTTCACCCCTCTTTCTCACACACCCCCTCTCTCACCCCCTCACTCTCACACCCCTCCTTCTCGCACCCTTCTCTCTCTCTCACCCCCTCTCTCCCTCACCCCGCTCTCTCTGTCATCCCCTCCCTCTCTCCCCTCTCTCTCACCCCCTCTCTCCCTCACCCCGCTCTCTCTGTCATCCCCTCCCTCTCTCCCCTCTCTCTCACCCCCTCACTCTCACACCCTCTCTTTCTTAGCCCTCTCACTCTCTCACCCCTCCCACTCTCACCACTCTCATTCTCTCTCACCCCTCCCACTCTCACCACTCTCATTCTCTCTTACCCCCCTCTCTCTCACCCCCTCTCTCACCCCCTCTCTCTCCCCCATTCTCTCCCCCCTTTCTGTCCCCCACTCTCACTCACCCCCTTTCTCTTTCTCACCCCGATCTTTCCCATCCCCTCTCTCTCTCACACTCTCTCAGCCTTCTCTCTCTTTCCCCTCTCTCTCTCTTACCCCCTCTCTCACGACTCTCTCTTACCTTCTCACTCTCACCCTCTCTTTCTCTGTGTCTCTCTCTCACACCCCGCCACTCTCTCACCCCTCTTTCTCACCCTTTCTCTCTCAACCCTCTCTCTCATTACCCCTCCCTCTCACACCTCTCTCTCTCCTACCCCTCTCTCTTACACCTCTCTCTGTCTCTCACCTCTGTCTCTCACCCTCTGTCTCTCACTCCTTCTCTCCACCCTCTCTTTCAGCCCCTCTCCCTCACACCCCCTCTCTCTCACACACCTCTCTCTCAACCCACTGTCTCTCTCAACCCCTCTCTCTCTCACCCCTGTCTCTCCTACCCCTCTCTCTTACACACCTCTCTCTCACCCTGTCTCTCAACCTCCGCTCTCTCTCACATCCCTCTCCCTATCTCACCCATTCTCTCTCACCCCCTCTCTCAGGCCCTCTCTCTCTCATCCCCCCTCTCTCTTACACCCCTCTCTCTGTCACACCCCCTCTCTCTCAACCCCCCTCTCTCACCCCTTCTCTCTCACTCCCCTCTCTCTCTCACCCCTCTCTCTCTTACACCCCTCTCTCTGTCACACCCCTCTCTCTCACCCCTCTCACTCTCTCACACCTCTCTCTCTCATCCCCCTCTCCCACCCCCTCTCTCTCACCCCCTCTCTCTCACCCCCTCTCTCTCACCCCCTCTCTCTCACCCCCTCTCTCTCACCCCCTCTCTGTTACACCCCATCTCTCTCACCTTCTCTCTCTTTGTCACTCACTCTCTCTCTTTCTCACTTACAGTCTCTATCTTTTTCACTCACTCTCTCTCTTTCTCACCCCCTCTCTCTCTCACCCCTTCTCTCTCAACTCCTCTCTCTCTCCCGCCCTCTCTCTCCCCTCTCTCCCGCCCTCTCTCTCCCCTCTCTCCCCCACTGTCACTCACCCCCTTTCTCTTTCTCACCCGCTCTCTCCCCCACCCCAATCTTTCCCATCCTCCCTCTCTGTCTCACCCTCTCACCCTTATCCCTCTTTCCCCCACTCTCTCTTATCCCCCCCTCTCACACCTCTCTCTCACCTTCTCTCTCTCACCCTCTCTTTCTCTGCCTGTCTCTCTCTCACACCCTCTCTCTTCCTCACCCCCTCTCCCTTCCACTCTGATCTCTCACACCCCCTCTCTCTCAGCACTCTCTCTCACCACTCTCTCTCACCACTCTCTCTCTCACCCCTCTCTCTCTCTCAACCCTCTCTCTCACACCCACTCTCTCTCTCACCCCTCTCTCTCTCACACCCCCTCTCTCACACCCCCTCTCTATCACACCCCTCTCTCTCACACCCCTCTCTCACCCCTCTCTCTCTCTCTCACCCCCTCTCTCTCACACCCCCTCTCTCACACCCCTCTCTCTCACAGCCCCTCTCTCTCACAACCCCCTCTCTCTCACCCCTCTCTCTCACATCCACCTCTCTCTCACCCCTCTCTCTCACCCCCCTCTCTCCACCCTCTCTCTCTCAGCCCCCTCCCTCTCTCCCCAGTCTCTCCCACCCTGATCTCTCACACACCTTCTCTCACATGCTTCTCTCTCTCACCCTCTCTCTCTCCCACCCCTCTCTCTCTCTCATTCCCCTATCTCTATCTCACCCCCTCTCTCTCAGCCCTCTCTCTCAGCCCCTCTCTCTCTTTCACCCCTCTCTCTCTTACCTCCCTCTCTCTCTCACCCTCTGTCTCTCATCTTTGTCTCTCTAACTCAGCCTGTCTCTCTCACCCCCGTCTCTTTCTCACCCACTCTCTCTTCCACCCCGATCTCTGTCTCACACCCTCTCTCTCCCTCATCCCTCTCTCTCCCTCACCCTTCTCTCCCTTTCACCCTCTCTCTCTCGCCCGTCTCTCTCTCTCTCTCCCTCTCTCTTAACCCTCTCTCTCACCCCCTCTCTCACCCCCTCTCTCTCACCCCCTCTTTCTCACCTCCTCTCTCTCACCCCCTCTTTCTCACCTCCTCTCTCTCATCCCCTCTCTCTCACCCCTTCTCTCTCACCCCTCGCTTTCACCCTCTCTCTCTCTCAGCCTGTCTCTCTCTCACCCCCTCTCTCTTTCACACCCGCTCTCTCTTCCACCCCGATTTCTCTCACACAAGCTCTCTAACTCACCCCTCTCTCTCACTCACCCCTCTTTCTCTCTCACCCCCTCTCTCTCACATCCTCTCTGTCTCCTACCCGTCCATTTCTTACCCCCTCTCTCTCACCTCTCTCTCACACCCTCTCTCTCCCACCCCTTCTCTCTCACCCCTTCTCTCTCACCCCCTCTCTACTCTCCCTTCCCTCTCACACACCTCTCTCTCATCCTCTGTCTCTCACTCCTCTCTCTCTTACCACACTCTCTCTCACCCCTCTCTCTTACACCCCTCTCTCTGTCACACCCCTCTGTCTCACCCCTCTCACTCTCTCGTACCTCTCTCTCTCATCCCCCTCTCCCACCCCCTCTCTCTCACCCCCTCTCTGTTACACCCCATCTCTCTCACCTGCTCTCTCTTTGCACTCACTCTCTCTCTTTCTCACTTACACGCTCTATCTTTATCACTCACTCTCTCTTTCTCACTCCCTCTCTCTCTCACCCCTTCTCTCTCAACTCCTCTCTCTCTCCCGCCCTCTCTCTCCCCTCTCTGCCCCACTGTCACTCACCCCCTTTCTCTTTCTCACCCGCTCTCTCCCGCAACCCAATCTTTCTCATCCTCCCTCTCTGTCTCACCCTCTCACCCTTATCCCTCTTTCCCCCTCTCTCTTACCCCCTCTCTCTCACGCCTCTCTCTCAACTTCTCTCTCACCCTCTTTTTCTCTGCCTGTCTCTCTCTCACCCCTCTCTCTTCCTCGCCCGCTCTCCCTTCCACTCCGATCTCTCTCTCACCCCCCCCCTCTCTCACCACTCTTTCTCACCCCTCTCTCTCTCACCCCTCTCTCTCTCACCACTCTCTCTCTCACCCCTCTCTCTCTCACACCCCCTCTCTTTCACACCCCCTCTCTCTCACACACCCCCTCTCTCTCACACCCCTCTCTCTCACCCCTCTCTCTCTCTCACACCCCCTCTCTTTCACACCCCCTCTCTCACACCCCTCTCTCTCTCACCGTCTCTCTCTCACACCCCTCTCTCTCACCCCCCTCTCTCTCACACCCCTCTCTCTCACCCCCCTCTCTCAGCCCCCTCCCTCTCTCCCCAGTCTCTCCCACACTGATCTCTCTCACACACCTTCTCACATGCATCTCCTTCTCACCCTCTCTCTCTCCCACCCCTCTCTCTCCCTTTCCCCTATCTCTATCTCACCCCCTCTCTCTCAGGCCCTGTCTCTCTCAGCCCCTCTCTCTCTTTCACCCTCTCTCTCTCTTACCTCCCTCTCACCCTCTCTCTCTCACCCTCTATCTCTCATCTTTGTCTCTCTAACTCAGCCTGTCTCTCTCTCACCCCGTCTCTTTCTCACCCACTCTCTCTTCCACCCCGATCTCTCTCTCACACCCTCTCTCTCTCCCTCACCCCTCTCTCCCTCACCCTTCCCTCCCTCTCAACCCCTCTCTCTCATCCCCTCTCTCTCATCCCCTCTCTCTCACCCCTTCTCTCTCACCCCTCTCTTTCACCCTCTCTCTCTCAGCCTGTCTCTCTCTCACCCCCTCTCTCTTTCACACCCGCTCTCTCTTCCACCCCGATTTCTCTCACACAAGCTCTCTAACTCACCCCTCTCTCTCTCACTCACCCCTCTCTCTCTCTCACCCTTCTCTCTCTCCCCCTCTCTCTCACATCCCCCTCTCTCTCGCCCTCTCTCACTCCTACGGCTCTCTCTCTTAGCCCTCTCTCTCTCTCACATCTCTCTCTCACCCTCTCTCTCACCCCCTCTCTCTCACATCCTCTCTCACCCTCTCTCTCTCCTACCCGTCCATTTCTTACCCCTCTCTCTCTCACCTCTCTCTCTCTCACCCCTTCTCTCTCACCCCTTCTCTCTCACTCCCACTCTTTCAGCCCCTCTCTCTCACTCTCCCTTCCCTCTCACACACCTCTCTCTCATCCTTTGTCTCTCACTCCTCTCTCTCTTACCACTCTCTCTCTCACCCCCACCTCTCTCTTATCCCTCTCTCTTACCCCTCTCTCTCACACCGCTCCTCTCTCTCACACCGCTTCTCTCTCTCACCCTCTCCCTCTCACCCCCTCTCTCTCTCAACCCCTGTCTCTCGCCCCTCGTGCTCTCACCCCCTCTCTCCCTACCCCCCTCTCTCAGCCTCTTTTCTCTCTCAGCCCGTTCACTCTCTCACCCCTCTCTCCCTCACCCCCTCTCTCTCAGCCTCCTTTCTCTCAGCCCCCTTTCTCTCTCACACCATGCTCTCTCTCTCATCTCACCCCTCTCTCAAACCCCCTCACTCTCTCATCCCCTCACTCTCTCACACCCACACTCTCTCACCTCCTCTCTCTCAATCCCTCTTTCTCACCCCCTCTCTCTCTCCACCTATCTCTCACCCCCTCTCTCTCACCGCCCCCTCTCTCAACCCCCCTCACTCTCTCACCCCTCTCTCTCACCCCTCTCTCTCTCCCACCTCCCTCTCTCTAACCTATCTATCTCTCTCATCCCCACCCCTCTCTCTCTCAAACCCCCCCTCTCTCTCACCCCTCTCTCTCTCCCACCTCCCTCTCTCTAACCTATCTCTCTCTCTCATCACCCCTCTCTGAACCCCCTCTCTCTCACCCCCCTCTCTCCCTACCCCCCTCTCTCAGCCCCCTTTCTCTCTCAGCCCACTCGCTCTCTCACCCCGCTCTCTCTCACCCCCTCTCTCCCTACCCCCTCTCTCAGCCTCTTTTCTCTCTCAGCCCGTTCACTCTCTCACCTCTCTCTCCCTCACCCCCTCTCTCTCAGCCCCCTTTCTCTCAGCCCCCTTTCTCTCTCACACCATGCTCTCTCTCTCATCTCACCCCTCTCTCACACCCTCTCTCTCTCACCCTCTTAACCTCTCACTCTCTCTCTCTGTTTCTCACACCCCTCTCTCTCACACCCACCTTTCTCTCTCACCCCCTTTCTCTCTCAACCACCTCTCTCTCACCCCACTCTCTCTCACACCCCCTCTCTCTCACCCCCTTCTCTCTCCCTCACCCTCTCATCTCACCCCTCTTTCACACACCTCTCATCCCCTCTCTCTCTCACCTGCTCTCTCGCTCTCTCAAACTATCTCTCTCTTACCCCCTTTCTCTCATTCCTCTCTCTTTCACTCTCACCCCTCTCTCTTTCTCAGCATCACTATCTCACCCCCTTCTCTCTCTCAACCCCCTTTCTCACTCCCCTCTGGACCCCTCACCCACATTCTCTCTCGCTCTCAAACCTCCTCTCTCTCTTACCCTTGTCTCTCTCACTCCCTCCCTCTCTCCCACTCAGTGTCTCTCTCTCCCTCACCCCATCTCACTCACACCGTCTCTCTCTTTCAACCCTTCTCTCTCCCACGCCCTCTCTCCCAGCCCCTCTCTATCTCACCTCCACTCTTCCTCTGACCCACTCTCACACCCCGTTTGTCTCTCCCCTTTTCTCTCTCACGCCCCTCTCATCGCCCTCTCTCTCTCACCCTCTCTCTCACTCACCCGCTGTCTCTCCCACCCTACTCTCTCTCCCACCCCTCTCTCTCTCCCACCCACTCTCTCTCACCCCTCTCTCCCACCCACTCTCTCTCACCCTCTCTCTCTCTCATCCTTCTCTCTCTCTCACCCCTCTCTCTCCCATCCCCATCGCTCTCCCACCCTGTCTCTCTCGAACCCCATTCTCTCTCACACCGTCTCTCTCAACCCCCCCTCTCTCATCCCTCTCTCTCTTCCCCCTCTCTCACATCCCCCTCTCTCTCGATCCCTCTCTCTCAACCCCTCTCTCTCACTCCTCTCCTCACTCTCTTCTCTCTCTCAACCCGTCACTCTCTCTCCCCTCTCTCTCTCTCACCCCTCTCTCTCTCTCTCTCTCACCCCCTCTGTCTCACCCGCTCTCTTTCTCACTCCATCTCTCTTTTACCCCTCTGTCTGTCTCTCTCCCCTCTCTCTCACGCCCCCTCTCTCCCCCTCTCCCCCTCTCTCTCCCACCCCCTCCCACCCCGTCTCGTTCACTTTCCCTCTCTCTCTCAGCCCCACTCTCTCTCACTCTCTATCTCACCCTTTTCTCTCTCACCCTTCTCTCTCTCACCCCGCTCTCTCACCGCCCCTCTCTCTCACTCCCCTTTCTTTCACCCCCCTCTCTCTCTCATCCCCTCTCTCTCAGCCCCACTCTCTCTCACTCTCTCTCTCACCCTTCTCTCTCTCACACCTCTCTCTCTCACCCCACTCTCTCTCACCGTCCCTCTCTCTCAACCCCCTCTCACACTCCCCTTTCTCTCACCCACCTCTCTCCCTCTCTCTCATCCCTTCTCTCTCACCGCCACTCTCACTCTCTCTCTCACCCCTTTCTCTCACCCCGCTCTCTCACCGCCCCTCTCTCTCAGCGCCCCTCTCTCTCACCCCACCCCCCACACTCCCCTTTCTCTCACCCCCTCTCTCTCTCTCACCCCTCTCTCACCCCGCTCTCTCACCCCCTCCCTTTCTCACTCCCTCTTTCCACCCACTCTCTCTCACTGCCCCTCTCTCTCAACACCCCACTCACCCCTCTCTCTCCCCTCTCTCTCCCAAACCCCTCTCTCACTTCCCCTCTCTCACCCCCTCTCTCTCACCCCCTATCTCTCTCACCGCCTCTCTGTCTCACCCGCTTTCTCTCGCACCCCCTCTCTCACCCCATCTGTCTCAGCCCATCTGTCTCACCACCTCTCTCTCATACCCCTCTCTCAATCCCATCTCACAACCCCCATCTCTCAACCCCCTCACTCTCCCTCACCTCACTCCCTCTCTCACCCTCTCACCCTCTCTCTCTGTCACCCCTCTCTCTCTCGCACCCCAATCTCTCTTATTCTTATTCCCCTCTCTCTCACCTTCCTCTTTCACTCTCTCTCTCACATACACTCACACACACCCTCCCTCTCTCCCACCCCTCTTTCTGTCTCTTTCTAATCCCCTCTACGTCCTTCTCACCCGGCTCGCTTTAACCCCCTCTCACTCTCACCCGCTCTCCCTCACCCCTCTCTCATAACCCCCTCACTCTCACTGTCTCGTTCTCATCCCCTCTCCCTCCTTCTCACCCCCTCTCTGTCTCCAAAACCCCTCTCTCACTTTCTCTTTCTCACTCCCCTCATCCTCCTCTCTCTCTCATCCGCTCTTACTCGCTCTCTCAAACCCCCTCTCTCTCGCAACCCCTCTCTCTCACCCTCTCTCTCTCACCACCCTCCTACTCCTCTCTCTCTCTCAGCCGCTCTCTCTCGCTCTCTCAAACACCCTCTCTCTCTCAACCCTTCTCTCTCACCCTCTCTCTCTCACCCCCCATCCTCCTCTCTCTATCTCACCCGCGCTCTCTCGCTCTTTCAAACCCCCTCTCTCTCTCAACCACTCTCTCTCACCCTCTCTCTCACGCCCCTCATCCTCCTCTATCTCACCCGCTCTCTCAAGCCCCCTCTCTCTCTAAAACCCCTCTCCCTCACCCTCTCTCGCTCACACCATCATCCTCCTCTCTCTCTCTCTCACCCGCTCTCTCTCGCTCTCTCAAACCCCCTCTCTCTCTCGAAACCCCTCTCTCTCACTCTATCTCTCTCACACCCTTCATCCTCCTCTCTCTCACCTGCTCTCTCTCGCTCTCTCAAACCCCTCTCTCTAAAACCCCTCTATCTCACACTCTCTCTCTCACCCCCCTCATCCTCCTCTCTCTCTCACCCGCTCTCTCTCGCTCTATCAAACCCCTCTCTCACTAAAACCCCTCTCTCTCACCTTCTCTCTCACCCCCCTCATCATCCTCTCGCTCTCTCACACAATCGCTCTCACCCTCCTCATCCTCCTCTCTCTCTCTCTCACCCGCTCTCTCGCTCTTTCAAACCCCCTCTCTCTAAAACCCCTCTCTCTCACTCTCTCTCTCTCACCCACCTCATCCTCCTCTCTCTCTCTCTGACCCGCACTCTCACGATCTATCAAACCCCCTCTCTCACTAAAACCGCTCTCTCTCACCCCCCTCATCCTCCTCTCTCTCTCACCCTCTCTCTCTCGATCTCTGAAAACCCCTCTCTCTAAAATCCCTCTCTCTCACCCCCCCTCATCCTCCTCTCTCTCTCTCACCCGCACTCTCACGATCTATCAAACCCCCTCTCTCACTAAAACCCCTCTCTCTCACCCTCTCTCTCTCACCCCCCTCATCCTCCTCTCTCTCTCTCTCACCCACACTCTCTCGCACTCTCAAACCCCCTCTCTATCTAAAACCCCTCTCTCTCAACCCCCCTCTCTCACAACCCCCTCATCCTCCTCTCTCTCTCTCACCGGCGATCTCTCGCTCTCTCAAACCCCATCTCTCTCTCAACCCTCTCTCTCACCCCCCCATCCTCCTCTCTCTCCCTCACCGCGCTCTCTCGCTCTCTCAAACCCCTCTCTCTAAAACCCCTCTCTCTCACCCTCGCTCTCTCACACCCCTCATCCTCGTCTCTCTCTCTCTCTCACCCGCGCTCTCGCTCTCTCAAACCGCCTCTCTCTCTCAACCCCTCTCTCTCACCCTCTCTCTCTCACCCCCCTCATTCTCCTCCCTCTCTCTCACCCGCTGTCTCTTGCTCTCTCAAACACCTATTCTCACACCCTCTCTCACCGCCCTCATCCTCGTCTCTCTCTCACCCGCTCTCACTCGCTCTCTCAAACCCCCCCTCTCTCTCAACCCCTCTCTCACCCTCTCTCTCTCACCCCCCTCATCCTCCTCCCGCGCTCTCACCCGCTCTCTCTTGCTCTCTCAAACCCTTTCTCTCTCTAAACCCCGTCTCTCTCACCCTCTCTCTCTCTCACCCCCCTCATCCTCCTCTCTCTCTCTCACCCGCGCTCTCTCACTCTCTCAAAACCCCTCTCTCTCACCCTCTCTCTCACCCCCTCATCCTCCTCTCTCTCTCTCACCCGCACTCTCACGATCTATCTAACCCCCTCTCTCACCAAAAACCCCTCTCTCTCACCCTCTCTCTCTCACCCCCCTCATCCTCCTCTCTCTCTCTCGCCCGCGCTCTCTCGCACTCTCAAACCCCCTCTCTATCTAAAAGCCCTCTCTCTCAACCCCTCTCTCTCACAACCCCCTCATCCCCCTCTCTCTCTCTCACCCGCGATCTCTCGCTCTCTCAAACCCCATCTCTCTCTCAACCCTCTCTCTCACCCTCGCTCTCTCACCCCCCTCATCCTCCTCTCTCTCCCTCAACCGCTCTCTCTCGCTCTCTCAAACCCCTCTCTCTCTAAAACCCCCTCTCTCAACCTCTCTCTCTCACCCCCCTCATCCTCTCTCTCTCTCACACACTCTCTCGATCCCTCAAACACCCCCTCTCTAAAACCCCTCTCTCTCACCCTCTATCTCTCTCACCCCCTCATCCTCCTCCTCTCTCTCTCACCCGCTCTCTCTCGCTCTCTTAAACCCCCTCTCTCTCTCAACCCCTCTCTCTCACCCTCTCCCTCCCACCCCCCTCATCCTCCTCTCTCTCTCTCACCAGCTCTCCCTCGTTCTCTCAAACACCCTCTCTCTCTAAAACCCCTCTCTCTCACCCTCTCTCTCTCACCCCTCCTCACCCTCCTCTCTCTCTCTCACCCGTGCTCTCTCAATCTCTCAAACCCCCTCTCTCTCTAAAACCCCTCTCTCGCACCCTCTCTCTCTCACACCCCTCTCATCCTCCTCTGTCTCTCTCACCCGCTATCTCTCGGTCTCTCAAACCCCGTCTCTCTCTATAACCCCTCTCTCTCACCCTCTCTCTCTCACCCCCCCTCCTCCACCTCTCTCACTCTCACCCGCTCTCTCGCTCTCTCAAACCCCCTCTCTCTCAACCCCTCTCTCTCACCCTCTCTCTCTCACCCCTCTCATTCTCCTCCCTCTCTCTCACCCGCTCTCTCTTGCTCTCTCAAACACATTTTCTCATACCCTCTCTCACCCCCCCTCATCCTCGTCTCTCTCTCTCTCTCACCCGCTCTCTCAAACCGCCTCTCTCTCTCAACCCCTCTCTCTCACCCTCTCTCTCTCACCCCCCTCATTCTCTACCCTCTCTCTCACCCGCTCTCTCTTGCTCTCTCAAACCCCCTCTCTCTCTCAACCCCTCTCTCTCACCCTCTCTCTCTCACCCCCTCATCCTCCTCCCGCTCTCTCACCCGCTCTCTCTTGCTCTCTCAAACCCTTTCTCTCTCTAAACCCCCTCTCTCTCACCCTCTCTCTCACCCCACACATCCTCCTCTCTCTCTCTCTCACCCGCGCTCTCTCGCTCTCTCAAACCCTTTCTCTCTCTAAACCCCCTTTCTCTCACACCCTCTCTCACCCCCTCATCCTCGTCTCTCTCTCCCCCGCTCTCATTCGCTCTCTCAAACCCCCTCTCTCTCTCAACACCTCTCTCTCACCCCTCTCTCACGCCCCTCATCCTACTCTCTCTCACCCACTCTGTCTCGTTCTCTCAAACCCTCTCTCTCTCCAAAACCCCTCTCTCTGGCCCTCTCTCTCTCACCCCCCTCATCCTCTCTCTCTCTCACACTCTCTCTCTCTCACTGCCCTCATCCTCCTCCCCCTGTCTCACCCGCGCTCTCTAGCTCTCTCAAATCCCCTCTCTCTGAACCCCTCTCTCGCACCCTCTCTCTCTCATCCCCCTCATCCTCCTCCTCTCTCTCTCTCACCCGCTCTCTCTTGCTCTCCCAAACACTTTCTCTCTCTAAACCCCCTCTCTCTCACCCTCTCTCTCTCACCCCCCTCATCCTCCTCTCTCTCTCTCACCCGCGCTCTCTCGCTCTCTCAAATCCCCTCTCTCTTTAAAACCCCTCTCTCTCACCCTCTCTCTCACCCCACACATCCTCCTCTCTCTCTCTCACCCGCGCTCTCTCGCTCTCTCAAACCCTTTCTCTCTCTAAACCCCCTCTCTCTCACACCCTCTCTCACCCCCTCATCCTCGTCTCTCTCTCCCTCGCTCTCACTCGCTCTCTCAAACCCCCTCTCTCTCAACACCTCTCTCACGCCCCTCATCCTACTCTCTCTCACCCACTCTCTCTCGTTCTCTCAAACCCTCTCTCTCTCCAAAACCCCTCTCTCTGGCCCTCTCTCTCTCACCCCCTCATCCTCTCTCTCTCCAACACTCTCTCTCTCACCGCCCTCATCCTCCTCCCCCTGTCTCACCCGCGCTCTCTCGCTCGCTCGCTCTCTCAAATCCCCTCTCTCTCAACCCCTCTCTCGCACCCTCTCTCTCTCATCCCCCTCCTCCTCCTCTCTCTCTCACCCACTCTCTTGTACTCTCAAACGTCCTCTCTCTCAACCCCTCGCTCTCACCCTCTCTCTCTCACCCACCCCTCATCCTCCTCACTCTCTCTCACCCGCTCTCTCACTCTCTCAAACCACCTCTCTCTCTCAACCCCTCTCTCTCATCCTCTCTCTCTCACACCCCCCTCATCCCCCTCTCTCTCTCTCACCCATTCTCTCTCGCTCTCTCAAACCACCTCTCTCTCTCAACCCATCTCTCTCACCTTCTCTCTCTCACGCCCCTCCTCCTCCTCTCTCTCTCACCCGCTCTCTCTCGCTCTCTCAAACCTCCTCTCTCTCTAAACCCCTCTCTCACACCCTCTCTCTCTCACCCACTCATCGTCCTCTCGCTCTCTCAACACTCTCTCTCACCCCCCTCATCCTCCTCTCTCTCTCTCTCACCCGCTCTCTCTCGCTCTCTCAAACCACCCCCTCACTCTAAAACCCTCTCTCTCACACTCTCTCTCTCACCCCCCTCATCCTCCTCTCTCTCTCTCCCCCCCGCGCTCTCTCGCTCCCTCAAACCACTCTCTCTCTAAAACCCCTCTCTCTCACCCCCCTCATCCTCCTCTCTCTCACCCGCTTTCTCTCGCTCTCTCAAAACCCCTCTCTCTCTAAAACCCCTATCTCTCACCCTCTGTATCTCACCCCCCTCATCCTCCTCTATCTCTCTCACCCACTCTCTCTTGCTCCCGCAAACCCCCTCTCTCTCTGAAACCCCTCTCTCACCCTCTCTCTCTCACACCCGTCTCATCCTCCTCTCTCTCTCTGTCACCCGCCATCTCTCGCTCTCTCAAACCCCGTCTCTCTCTATAACTCCTCTCTCTCACCCTCTCTCTCATCCCCCTGATCCTCTTCTCTCTGTCTCTCTCACCCGCTCTCTCGCTCTCTCAAAACCCCTCTCTCTCTAAACCCCTCTCTCTCACCCTCCCTCTCTCACCCCCTCATCCTCCTCTCTCTCTCTCACCCGCTCTCACGCTCCCTCAAACATCCTCTCTCTCAACCCCTCTCTCTCAACCTCTCTCTCACCCCCTCATCCTCCTCTCTCTCACCCCGCTCTCTCTCGCTCTCTCAAACCCCCTCTCTCTCTCAACCCCTCTCTCTCAACCTCTCTCTCTCCCCCCTCATTCTCCTCCCTCTCTCTCACCCGCTCTCTTGCTCTCTCAAACACCTTCTCTCACACCCTCTCTCACCCCCCTCATCCTCCTCTCTCTCTCACCCGCTCTAACTCGCTCTCTCAAACACCCCCTCTCTCTTAACCCCTCTCTCTCAACCTCTCTCTCTCACCCCCTCATCGTCCTCGCACTCTCTCACCCGCTCTCTCTTGCTATCTCAAACCCCTTCTCTCTCTAAAACCCCTCTCTCTCACCCGCTCTCTCTTGCTCTCTCAAACACCTTCGCTCACACCCTCTCTCACCCCTCTCATCCTCCTCTGTCTCTCTCACCCGCTCTAACTCGCTCTCTCAAACCCCCTCTCTCTCTCAACCCTTCTTTCTCACCCTCTCTCTCTCACCGCCTCATCCTCCACTCTCTCTCTCACCCACTCTCCTGTACTCTCAAACGTCCTCTCTCTCAACCCTTGCTCTCACCCTCTCTCTCTCACCCCCCCTCATCCTCCTCTCTCTCTCTCACCCATTCTCTCTCGCTCTCTCAAACCACCTCGCTCTCTCAACCCATCTCTCCCACCTTCTCTCTCTCACGCCCCTCATCCTCCTCTCTCCCACCTGCTCTCTCTCAAACCCCCTCTCTCTCTAAAACCCCTCTCTCTCACACTCTCTCTCTCACCCCCTCCTCCTCCTCCTCTCTCTCTCACCCGCTCTCTCTCGCTCTCTGAAACCCCCTCTCTCTAAACCCCTCTCTCTCACGCTCCCTCTCTCACCCCCCTCATCCTCCCTCTCTCTCTCACACGCTCTCTCTCGCTCCCTCAAACCCCCTCTCTCTCAACCCCTCTCTCTCACCCCTCTCTCTCTCACCCCCTCATCCTCCTCTCTCTCTCTCACCGCTCTCTCTCGCTCTCTCAAACCACTTCGCTCTCTAAAACCCCTCTCTCTCACCCTCTCTCTCTAAGGAGAAAGTGAGGTCTGCAGATGCTGGAGATCAAAGTTGAAACTTTATTGCTGGAACAGCACAGCGGGTCAGGCAGCATCCAGGGAACAGGAGATTCGACGTTTCGGGCACAGGCCCTTCTTCAGGAATGAGCAGAGAGTGTTCAGCAGGAGAAGATAAAAGGGAGGGAGGAGGGACTTGGAGGAGGGGAGTTGGAAATGTGATAGGTGGAAAGAGGTCAAGGTGAGGGTGATAGGTCGGAGTAGGATGGAGGCGGAGAGGTCAAGAAGAAGACTGCAGGTCAGGAAGGCGGTGCCGGGCTGGAGGGATCCGGCTGAGACAAGGTGGGGGGAGGGGGGATGAAGAAACTGGTGAAGTCCAAGTTCATCCCCTGCGGTTGGAGGGTTCCCAGTCGGAAGATAAGACGCTCCTCCTCCGACCGTCGCGTTGTTGTGGTTTGGCGGTGGATGAGTCCAATGACCTGCATATCCTCGGTGGAGTGGGAGGGGGAGTTGAAATGCTGTGCCACAGGTTGGTTGGGTTGGTTCGTCCGGGTGGCCCAGAGGTGCTCTCTGAATCGCTCCGCAAGTAGGCGGCCTGTCTCCCCAATATAGAGGAGGCCACACCGGCTGCAGCGGATGCAGTAGATAATGTGGGTGGAGGTGCAGGTGAATCTGTGGCGGATATGGAAGTTTCCCTTGGGGCCTTGGAGAGAAGTGAGGGGGGAGGTGTGGGCGCAAGTGTTGCACCTCCTGCGGTTGCAAGGGAAGGTGCCGGGAGTGGTGGTTGGGTCGGTGGGGGGTGTGGATCTGACAAGGGAGTCGCGGAGGGAGTGGTCTCTACGGAAAGCTGATAGGGGAGGGGAGGGAAATATATCCTTGGTGCTGGGGTCTGTTTGGAGGTGGCGGAAATGGCGGCGGATGATGCGCTGTACATGGAGATTGGTGGGGTGGTAGGTGAGGACCAGTGGGGTTCTGTCCTGGTGGCGGTTGGAGGGGCGGGGCTCAAGGGCGGAGGAGCGGGAAGTGGAGGAGATGCGGTGGAGGGCACCGTCGACCACGTCGGGGGGGAAATTGCGGTCCTTGAAGAAGGAGGCCATCTGTGTTGTACGTATTTTGAACTGGTCCTCCTGGGAGCAGATGCGGCGGAGACGAAGGAATTGGGAGAATGGGATGGCGTTTTTACAGGGGGCAGGATGGGAGGAGGTGTAGTCCAGGTAGCTGTGGGAGTCGGTAGGTTTGTAGTAGATGTCCGTGTTGATTCGGTCGCCTGAGATAGAAACAGAAAGGTCTAGGAAGGGGAGGGAGGAGTCCGAGACTGTCCAGGTGAATTTGAGGTCGGGGTGGAAGGTGTTCGTGAAGTGGATGAACTGTTCAACCTCCTCGTGGGAGCACGAGGTAGCGCCGATACAGTCATCAATGTAGCGAAGAAAAAGATGGGGGGTGGGGCCAGTGTAGTTGCGGAAGATGGATTGTTCCACATACCCTACGAAGAGGCAGGCATAGCTGGGGCCCATGCGGGTGCCCATGGCTACTCCTTTTGTTTGGAGAAAGTGGGAGGATTGGAAAGAAAAGTTGTTCAGGGTGAGGACCAGTTCGGTCAGTCGAAGGAGGGTGTCGGTGGAAGGGTACTGGGTGGTACGGCGGGAAAGGAAGAAACGGAGTGCTTTGAGTCCTTCGTGATGGGGAATGGAGGTGTACAGGGACTGGATGTCCATGGTGAAGATGAGGCGTTGGTGACCGGGAAAGCGGAAATCCTGGAGGAGGTGGAGGGCGTGGGTGGTGTCACGAATGTAGGTGGGGAGTTCTTGGACTAATGGGGACAGGACCGTGTCGAGGTATGCCGAGATGAGTTCGGTTGGGCAGGAGCAGGCTGAGACGATGGGTCGTCCGGGGCAGTCAGGTTTGTGGATTTTGGGCAGGAGGTAGAAACGGGCGGTGCGGGGTTGTGGGACTATGAGGTTGGAGGCGGTGGATGGGAGGTCCCCTGAGGTGATGAGGTTATGGACGGTCTGGGAGATGATGGTTTGGTGGTGGGGGGTGGGGTCATGGTCAAGGGGACGGTAGGAGGAGGTATCTGCGAGCTGGCGTTTGGCCTCAGCGGTGTAAAGGTCAGTGCGCCAAACTACTACTGCGCCTCCCTTGTCGTAGGGGAGACAGGCCGCCTACTTGCGGAGCGATTCAGAGAGCATCTCTGGGCCACCCGGACGAACCAACCCAACCAACCTGTGGCACAGCATTTCAACTCCCCCTCCCACTCCACCGAGGATATGCAGGTCATTGGACTCATCCACCGCCAAACCACAACAACCCGACGGTCGGAGGAGGAGCGTCTTATCTTCCGACTGGGAACCCTCCAACCACAGGGGATGAACTTGGACTTCACCAGTTTCTTCATCCCCCCTCCCCCCACCTTGTCTCAGCCGGATCCCTCCAGCCCGGCACCGCCTTCCTGACCTGCAGTCTTCTTCTTGACCTCTCCGCCTCCATCCTACTCCGACCTATCACCCTCACCTTGACCTCTTTCCACCTATCACATTTCCAACTCCCCTCCTCCAAGTCCCTCCTCCCTACCTTTTATCTTCTCCTGCTGAACACTCTCTGCTCATTCCTGAAGAAGGGCCTGTGCCCGAAACGTCGAATCTCCTGTTCCCTGGATGCTGCCTGACCCGCTGTGCTGTTCCAGCAATAAAGTTTCAACCCTCTCTCTCTAACCCTCCTCATCCTCCTCTCTCTCTCTCACCAGCTCTCTCTCGCTCTCTCAAATCCACTCTCTCTCAACCCCTCTCTCTCACCCTCTCTCTCACCCCCTCATTCTCCTCCCTCTCTCTCACCCGCTCTCTCTTGCTCTCTCAAACACCTTCGCTCACACCCTCTCTCACCCCTCTCATCCTCGTCTGTCTCTCTCACCCGCTCTAACTCGCTCTCTCAAACCCCCTCTCTCTCTCAACCCTTCTTTCTCACCCTCTCTCTCTCACCGCCTCATCCTCCACTCTCTCTCTCACCCACTCTCCTGTACTCTCAAACGTCCTCTCTCTCAACCCCTTGCTCTCACCCTCTCTCTCTCACCCCCCCCTCATCCTCCTCTCTCTCTCTCACCCATTCTCTCTCGCTCTCTCAAACCACCTCGCTCTCTCAACCCATCTCTCCCACCTTCTCTCTCTCACGCCCCTCATCCTCCTCTCTCTCACCTGCTCTCTCTCAAACCCCCTCTCTCTCTAAAACCCCTCTCTCTCACACTCTCTCTCTCACCCCCTCCTCCTCCTCCTCTCTCTCTCACCCGCTCTCTCTCGCTCTCTGAAACCCCCTCTCTCTAAACCCTCTCTCTCACGCTCCCTCTCTCACCCCCCTCATCCTCCCTCTCTCTCTCACACGCTCTCTCTCGCTCCCTCAAACCCCCTCTCTCTCAACCCCTCTCTCTCACCCCTCTCTCTCACCCCCTCATCCTCCTCTCTCTCTCTCACCCGCTCTCTCTCGCTCTCTCAAACCACCTCGCTCTCTAAAACCCCTCTCTCTCACCCTCTCTCTCTAACCCTCCTCATCCTCCTCTCTCTCTCTCACCAGCTCTCTCTCGCTCTCTCAAATCCACTCTCTCTCAACCCCTCTCTCTCACCCTCTCTCTCACCCCCTCATTCTCCTCCCTCTCTCTCTCACCCGCTCTCTCTTGCTCTCTCAAACACCTTCGCTCACACCCTCTCTCACCCCTCTCATCCTCGTCTGTCTCTCTCACCCGCTCTAACTCGCTCTCTCAAACCCCCTCTCTCTCTCAACCCTTCTTTCTCACCCTCTCTCTCTCACCGCCTCATCCTCCACTCTCTCTCTCTCACCCGCTCTCTCTCCCTCTCTCAAACCCCCTCGGTCTCTCAACCCCTCTCTCTCACCCTCTCTCTCTCACCGCCCTCATCCTCCTCCCCCTGTCTCACCCGCGCTCTCTCGCTCGCTCGCTCTCTCAACTCCCCCTCTCTCAACCCCTCTCTCGCACCCTCTCTCTCTCATCCCCCTCATCCTCCTCTCTCTCTCACCCACTCTCTTGTACTCTCAAACGTCCTCTCTCTCAACCCCTCGCTCTCACCCTCTCTCTCTCACCCACCCCTCATCCTCCTCACTCTCTCTCACCCGCTCTCTCACTCTCTCAAACCACCTCTCTCTCTCAACCCCTCTCTCTCATCCTCTCTCTCTCACACCCCCCTCATCCCCCTCTCTCTCTCTCACCCATTCTCTCTCGCTCTCTCAAACCACCTCTCTCTCTCAACCCATCTCTCTCACCTTCTCTCTCTCACGCCCCTCCTCCTCCTCTCTCTCTCACCCGCTCTCTCTCGCTCTCTCAAACCTCCTCTCTCTCTAAACCCCTCTCTCACACCCTCTCTCTCACCCACTCATCGTCCTCTCGCTCTCTCAACACTCTCTCTCACCCCCCTCATCCTCCTCTCTCTCTCTCACCCGCTCTCTCTCGCTCTCTCAAACCACCCCCTCACTCTAAAACCCCTCTCTCTCACACTCTCTCTCTCACCCCCCTCATCCTCCTCTCTCTCTCTCCCCCCCGCGCTCTCTCGCTCCCTCAAACCACTCTCTCTCTAAAACCCCTCTCTCTCACCCCCCTCATCCTCCTCTCTCTCACCCGCTTTCTCTCGCTCTCTCAAAACCCCTCTCTCTCTAAAACCCCTATCTCTCACCCTCTGTATCTCACCCCCCTCATCCTCCTCTATCTCTCTCACCCACTCTCTCTTGCTCCCGCAAACCCTCTCTCTGAAACCCCTCTCTCACCCTCTCTCTCTCACACCCGTCTCATCCTCTTCTCTCTCTCTCTGTCACCCGCCATCTCTCGCTCTCTCAAACCCCGTCTCTCTCTATAACTCCTCTCTCTCACCCTCTCTCTCATCCCCCTGATCCTCTTCTCTCTGTCTCTCTCACCCGCTCTCTCGCTCTCTCAAAACCCCTCTCTCTCTAAACCCCTCTCTCACCCTCCCTCTCTCACCCCCTCATCCTCCTCTCTCTCTCTCACCCGCTCTCTCGCTCCCTCAAACATCCTCTCTCTCAACCCCTCTCTCTCAACCTCTCTCTCACCCCCTCATCCTCCTCTCTCTCACCCGCTCTCTCTCGCTCTCTCAAACCCCCTCTCTCTCTCAACCCCTCTCTCTCAACCTCTCTCTCTCCCCCCTCATTCTCCTCCCTCTCTCTCACCCGCTCTCTTGCTCTCTCAAACACCTTCTCTCACACCCTCTCTCACCCCCCTCATCCTCCTCTCTCTCTCACCCGCTCTAACTCGCTCTCTCAAACACCCCCTCTCTCTTAACCCCTCTCTCTCAACCTCTCTCTCTCACCCCCTCATCGTCCTCGCACTCTCTCACCCGCTCTCTCTTGCTATCTCAAACCCCTTCTCTCTCTAAAACCCCTCTCTCTCACCCTCTCTCTCTCACCGCCCTCATCCTCCTCTCTCTCTCTCACCCACTCTCCTGTACTCTCAAACGTCCTCTCTCTCAACCCCTTGCTCTCACCCTCTCTCTCTCACCCCCCCCTCATCCTCCTCTCTCTCTCTCACCCATTCTCTCTCGCTCTCTCAAACCACCTCGCTCTCTCAACCCATCTCTCCCACCTTCTCTCTCTCACGCCCCTCATCCTCCTCTCTCCCACCTGCTCTCTCTCAAACCCCCTCTCTCTCTAAAACCCCTCTCTCTCACACTCTCTCTCTCACCCCCTCCTCCTCCTCCTCTCTCTCTCACCCGCTCTCTCTCGCTCTCTGAAACCCCCTCTCTCTAAACCCCTCTCTCTCACGCTCCCTCTCTCACCCCCCTCATCCTCCCTCTCTCTCTCACACGCTCTCTCTCGCTCCCTCAAACCCCCTCTCTCTCAACCCCTCTCTCTCACCCTCTCTCTCTCACCCCCTCATCCTCCTCTCTCTCTCTCACCCGCTCTCTCTCGCTCTCTCAAACCACCTCGCTCTCTAAAACCCCTCTCTCTCACCCTCTCTCTCTAAGGAGAAAGTGAGGTCTGCAGATGCTGGAGATCAAAGTTGAAACTTTATTGCTGGAACAGCACAGCGGGTCAGGCAGCATCCAGGGAACAGGAGATTCGACGTTTCGGGCACAGGCCCTTCTTCAGGAATGAGCAGAGAGTGTTCAGCAGGAGAAGATAAAAGGGAGGGAGGAGGGACTTGGAGGAGGGGAGTTGGAAATGTGATAGGTGGAAAGAGGTCAAGGTGAGGGTGATAGGTCGGAGTAGGATGGAGGCGGAGAGGTCAAGAAGAAGACTGCAGGTCAGGAAGGCGGTGCCGGGCTGGAGGGATCCGGCTGAGACAAGGTGGGGGGAGGGGGATGAAGAAACTGGTGAAGTCCAAGTTCATCCCCTGCGGTTGGAGGGTTCCCTGTCGGAAGATAAGACGCTCCTCCTCCGACCGTCGGGTTGTTGTGGTTTGGCGGTGGATGAGTCCAATGACCTGCATATCCTCGGTGGAGTGGGAGGGGGAGTTGAAATGCTGTGCCACAGGTTGGTTGGGTTGGTTCGTCCGGGTGGCCCAGAGGTGCTCTCTGAATCGCTCCGCAAGTAGGCGGCCTGTCTCCCCAATATAGAGGAGGCCACACCGGCTGCAGCGGATGCAGTAGATGATGTGGGTGGAGGTGCAGGTGAATCTGTGGCGGATATGGAAGTTTCCCTTGGGGCCTTGGAGAGAAGTGAGGGGGGAGGTGTGGGCGCAAGTGTTGCACCTCCTGCGGTTGCAAGGGAAGGTGCCGGGAGTGGTGGTTGGGTCGGTGGGGGGTGTGGATCTGACAAGGGAGTCGCGGAGGGAGTGGTCTCTACGGAAAGCTGATAGGGGAGGGGAGGGAAATATATCCTTGGTGCTGGGGTCTGTTTGGAGGTGGCGGAAGTGACGGCGGATGATGCGCTGTACATGGAGATTGGTGGGGTGGTAGGTGAGGACCAGTGGGGTTCTGTCCTGGTGGCGGTTGGAGGGGCGGGGCTCAAGGGCGGAGGAGCGGGAAGTGGAGGAGATGCGGTGGAGGGCACCGTCGACCACGTCGGGGGGGAAATTGCGGTCCTTGAAGAAGGAGGCCATCTGTGTTGTACGTATTTTGAACTGGTCCTCCTGGGAGCAGATGCGGCGGAGACGAAGGAATTGGGAGAATGGGATGGCGTTTTTACAGGGGGCAGGATGGGAGGAGGTGTAGTCCAGGTAGCTGTGGGAGTCGGTAGGTTTGTAGTAGATGTCCGTGTTGATTCGGTCGCCTGAGATAGAAACAGAAAGGTCTAGGAAGGGGAGGGAGGAGTCCGAGACTGTCCAGGTGAATTTGAGGTCGGGGTGGAAGGTGTTCGTGAAGTGGATGAACTGTTCAACCTCCTCGTGGGAGCACGAGGTAGCGCCGATACAGTCATCAATGTAGCGAAGAAAAAGATGGGGGGTGGGGCCAGTGTAGTTGCGGAAGATGGATTGTTCCACATACCCTACGAAGAGGCAGGCATAGCTGGGGCCCATGCGGGTGCCCATGGCTACTCCTTTTGTTTGGAGAAAGTGGGAGGATTGGAAAGAAAAGTTGTTCAGGGTGAGGACCAGTTCGGTCAGTCGAAGGAGGGTGT
This sequence comes from Chiloscyllium plagiosum, assembly GCF_037043375.1. Taxonomy (NCBI): domain Eukaryota; kingdom Metazoa; phylum Chordata; class Chondrichthyes; order Orectolobiformes; family Hemiscylliidae; genus Chiloscyllium; species Chiloscyllium plagiosum. The sequence continues at coordinate 20,000,178 of NW_028270188.1, forward strand.
CGGTGGAAGGGTACTGGGTGGTACGGCGGGAAAGGAAGAAACGGAGTGCTTTGAGTCCTTCGTGATGGGGAATGGAGGTGTACAGGGACTGGATGTCCATGGTGAAGATGAGGCGTTGGTGACCGGGAAAGCGGAAATCCTGGAGGAGGTGGAGGGCGTGGGTGGTGTCACGAACGTAGGTGGGGAGTTCTTGGACTAATGGGGACAGGACCGTGTCGAGGTATGCCGAGATGAGTTCGGTTGGGCAGGAGCAGGCTGAGACGATGGGTCGTCCGGGGCAGTCAGGTTTGTGGATTTTGGGCAGGAGGTAGAAACGGGCGGTGCGGGGTTGTGGGACTATGAGGTTGGAGGCGGTGGATGGGAGGTCCCCTGAGGTGATGAGGTTATGGACGGTCTGGGAGATGATGGTTTGGTGGTGGGGGGTGGGGTCATGGTCAAGGGGACGGTAGGAGGAGGTATCTGCGAGCTGGCGTTTGGCCTCAGCGGTGTAAAGGTCAGTGCGCCAAACTACTACTGCGCCTCCCTTGTCGTAGGGGAGACAGGCCGCCTACTTGCGGAGCGATTCAGAGAGCACCTCTGGGCCACCCGGACGAACCAACCCAACCAACCTGTGGCACAGCATTTCAACTCCCCCTCCCACTCCACCGAGGATATGCAGGTCATTGGACTCATCCACCGCCAAACCACAACAACGCGACGGTCGGAGGAGGAGCGTCTTATCTTCCGACTGGGAACCCTCCAACCACAGGGGATGAACTTGGACTTCACCAGTTTCTTCATCCCCCCTCCCCCCACCTTGTCTCAGCCGGATCCCTCCAGCCCGGCACCGCCTTCCTGACCTGCAGTCTTCTTCTTGACCTCTCCGCCTCCATCCTACTCCGACCTATCACCCTCACCTTGACCTCTTTCCACCTATCACATTTCCAACTCCCCTCCTCCAAGTCCCTCCTCCCTACCTTTTATCTTCTCCTGCTGAACACTCTCTGCTCATTCCTGAAGAAGGGCCTGTGCCCGAAACGTCGAATCTCCTGTTCCCTGGATGCTGCCTGACCCGCTGTGCTGTTCCAGCAATAAAGTTTCAACCCTCTCTCTCTAACCCTCCTCATCCTCCTCTCTCTCTCTCACCAGCTCTCTCTCGCTCTCTCAAATCCACTCTCTCTCAACCCCTCTCTCTCACCCTCTCTCTCACCCCCTCATTCTCCTCCCTCTCTCTCACCCGCTCTCTCTTGCTCTCTCAAACACCTTCGCTCACACCCTCTCTCACCCCTCTCATCCTCGTCTGTCTCTCTCACCCGCTCTAACTCGCTCTCTCAAACCCCCTCTCTCTCTCAACCCTTCTTTCTCACCCTCTCTCTCTCACCGCCTCATCCTCCACTCTCTCTCTCTCACCCGCTCTCTCTCCCTCTCTCAAACCCCCTCGGTCTCTCAACCCCTCTCTCTCACCCTCCCTCTCTCACCCCCTCATCCTCCTCTCTCTCTCTCATCCACTCTCTCTCGCTCTCTCAAACCCCCTCTCTCTCTAAACCCCCTCTCTCTCACTCTCTCTCTCTCACCCCCTTATGCTCCTCTCTCCCTCTCACCAGCACTCTCTCGCTCTCTCAAACCCCTCTCTCTCTAAAACCCCTCTCTCTCACCCTCTCTCTCTCACTGCCCTCATCCTCCTCTCTCTCTCTCACCCATTCTCTTGTACTCTCAAACGTCCTCTCTCTCAACCCCTCGCTCTCACCCTCTCTCTCTCACCCCCCTCATCCTGCTCACTCTCTCTCACCCGCTTTCTCACTCTCTCAAACCACCTCTCTCTCAACCCCTCTCTCTCACCCTCTCTCTCTCACACCCCCCTCATCCTCCTCGCTCTCTCTCACCCATTCTCTCTCGCTCTCTCAAACCACCTCTCTCTCAACCCATCTCTCTCTCAACCCATCTCTCTCACCTTCTCTCTCTCACGCCCCTCATCCTCCTCTCTCTCACCTGCTCTCTCTCAAACCCCCTCTCTCTCTAAAACCCCTCTCTCTCACCCTCTCTCTCTCTCACGCCCCTCATCCTCCTCTCTCTCTCACACCCGCACTCTCACGCTCTATCAAACCCCCTCTCTCACTAAAACCTCTCTCTCTCACCCTCTCTCTCTCACTCCCCTCATCCTCCTCTCTCTCTCACACCCGCACTCTCACGCTCTATCAAACCCCCTCACTCACTAAAACCCATCTCTCTCACCCTCTCTCTCACCCCCCTCATCATCCTCTCGCTCTCTCAACACTCTCTCTCACCCACCTCATCCTCCTCTCTCTCCATAACCCCTCTCTCTCACCCTCGGTCTCTCACCCCCCTCATCCTCCTCTCTCTCTCTCACCCGCTTTCTCTCGCTCTCTCAAACCCCCCTCTCTAAAACCGCCATCTCTCACCCTTTCTCTCTCACCCCCCTCATCCTCCTCTCTCTCTCAACTGCGCTCTCTCGCTCTCTCAAACCCCCTCTCTCTCTCAAACCCTCTCTCTCACCCTCTCTCTCTCACCCCCTCATCCTCCTCTCTCTCTCACCCGCTCTCTCGCTCTCTCAAACCCCCTCTCTCTAAAACCCCTCTCTCTCACCCTTTCTCTCTCACCCCCTCACCCTCCTCACTCTCTCTCACCTGCTCTCTCTCGCTGTCTCAAACCCCCACTCTCACTAAAACCACCCTCTCTCACCCCCTCTCTCTCACCCCCCTCATCCTCCGCTCACTCTCTCACCTGCTCTCTCAAACCCCCTCTCTCTCTCTCAACCCCTCTCGCTCACCTTCTCTTTCTCACCCCCCTCATCCTCCTCTCTCTCTCTCACCTGCTCTGTCTCGCTCTCTCAACCCCTCTCTCTCACCCTCTCTTTCTCACCCCCTCATCCTCCTCTCTCTCTCTCACCTGCTCTCTCTCGCTCTCTCAAACCCCCTGTCTCTCTCAACCCCTCTCGCTCACCTTCTCTTTCTCACCCCCTCATCCTCCTCTCTCTCTCACCCGCTCTCTCTCGCTCTCTCACACCCCCTATCTCTCTCAACCACTTTCTCTCACCCTCTCTCTCTCCCACCGCTCTCATCCTCCTCTCTCTCTCTCACCTGCGCTGTCTCGCTCTCTCAAATCCCCTCTCTCTCAACCCGTCTCTCTCACCCTCTCTCTCTTTCACCCCCCTCATCCGCCTACCTCTCTCTCACCCGCTCTCTTAAACCCCCTCTCTCTCTCAACCCCTCTCTCTCACCCTCTCTCTCTCACTCCCCTCATCCTCCTCTCTCTCTCACCTGCTCTCACGCGCTCTCTAAAAGCCCGTCTCTCTCTAAAACCCTCTCTCTCACCCTCTCACTCTCACCCCCCTCATCCTCCTCTCTCCCCCTCACCTATTCTCTCTCGCTCTCTCAAACCCCCTCTCTCTCTCAACCCATCTCTCTCACCCTCTCTCTCTCAAGCCCCTCATCCTCCTCTCTCTCACCCGCTCTCTCTCAAATCCCTCTCTCTCTAAAACCCTTCTCTCTCACCCTCTCTCTCACCCCCTCATCCTCCTCTTCTCTCTCTCACCCTCTCTCACTCACTGCCTTCATCCAGCTCTCTCTCTCTCACCCGCTCTCTCAAACCACCTCTCTCTTGCAACCCCTCTCTCTCACCCTCTCTCTCACCCTCCTCCTCCTCTCTCTCTCACCCGCTCTATCTCGCTCTCTCAAACCTCCTCTCTCTCTAAACCCCTCTCTCACACCCTCTCTCTCACCCACTCATCGTCCTCTTGCTCTCTCACACACTCTGTCACCCCCTCATCCTCCTCTCTCTCTCTCACCCGCACTCTCATGCTCTATCAAACCCCCTCTCTCACTAAAACCCCTCTCTCTCACCCGCTCTCTCTCACCCCCCTCATCATCCTCTCGCTCTCTCAACACTCTCTCTCACCCCCCTCATCCTCCTCTCTCTCTCTCTCACCCGCTCTCTCTCGCTCTCTCAAACCACCCCCTCACTCTAAAACCCCTCTCTCTCACACTCTCTCTCTCACCCCCCTCATCCTCCTCTCTCTCTCTCTCACCCGCGCTCACTCGCTCCCTCAAACCCCTCTCTCTCCAAAACCCCTCTCTCTCACCCCCCTCATCTGCCTCTCTCTCTCTCACCCGCTTTCTCTCGCTCTCTCAAAACCCCTCTCTCTCTAAAACCCCTATCTCTCACCCTCTGTATCTCACCCCCCTCATCCTCCTCTATCTCTCTCACCCACTCTCTCTTGCTCCCGCAAACCCCTTCTCTCTCTGAAACCCCTCTCTCACCCTCTCTCTCACCCCCCTCATCCTCCTCTCTCTCTCTCTCACCCGCTCTCTCTCGCTCTCTCAAAACCCCTCTCTCTCTAAACCCCTCTCTCTCACCCTCCCTCTCTCACCCCCTCATCCTCCTATCCCTCTCTCACCCGCACTCTCGCTCTCTCAAACCCCCTCTCTCTCTCAACCACTCTCTCTCACCCTCTCTCTCTCACCCCCTCATCCTCCTCTCTCTCACCCGCTCTCTATCGCTCTCTCAAACCCCCTCTCTCTCTCAACCCCTCTCTCTCAATCTCTCTCACCCCCCTCATTCTCCTCCCTCTCTCTCACCCGCTCTCTCTTGCTCTCTCAAACACCTTCTCTCACACCCTCTCTCACCCTCTCATCCTCCTCGCACTCTCTCACCCGCTCTCTCTTGCTATCTCAAACCCCTTCTCTCTCTTAAACCCCTCTCTCTCACCCTCTCTCTCTCACCGCCCTCATCCTCCTCTCTCTCTCTCACCCACTCTCCTGTACTCTCAAACGTCCTCTCTCTCAACCCCTTGCTCTCACCCTCTCTCTCTCACCCCCCCTCATCCTCCTCTCTCTCTCACCCAGTCTCTCTCGTTCTCTCAAACCACCTCTCTCTCTCAACCCATCTCTCTCACCTTCTCTCTCTCACGCCCCTCATCCTCCTCTCTCTCACCTGCTCTCTCTCAAACCCCCTCTCTCTCTAAAACCCCTCTCTCTCACCCCTCATCCTCCTCTCTCTCACACGCTCTCACACACGCTCTCTCAAACCACCCCCTCACTCTAAAACCCCTCTCTCACCCTCTATCTCTCACCCCCCTCATCCTCCTCTCTCTCTCTCACCCGCTCTCTCTCGCTCTCTCAAACCACCCTCTCTCTCTCAACCCCTCTCGCTCACCTTCTCTTTCTCACCCCCCTCATCCTCCTCTCTCTCTCTCTCACCCGCTTTCTCTCGCTCTCTCAAACCCACTCTCTCTCTAAAACCGCCATCTCTCACCCTTTCTCTCTCACCCCCCTCATCCTCCTCCTCTCTCTCTCACCCACGCTCTCTCGCTCTCTCAAACCCCCTCTCTCTCTCAACCCCTCTCTCTCACCCTCTCTTTCCCACCCCCTCATCCTCCTCTCTCTCACCCGCTCTCTCTCGCTCTCTCAAACCCCCTCCCTCTCTAAAACCCCTGTCTCTCACCCTCTGTCTCTCAGCCCCCAATCCTCCTCTCTCTCTCTCACCCGCTCTCTCGCTCTCTCACACCCCCTCTCTCTCTCAACCCCTTTCTCTCACCCTCTCTCTCTCCCACCGCTCTCATCCTCCTCTCTCTCTCACCTGCTCTGTCTCGCTCTCTCAACCCCTCTCTCTCACCTTCTCTTTCTCACCCCCCTCATCCTCCTCTCTCTCTCTCACCCGCTCTCTCTCGCGCTCTCACACCCCCTCTCTCTCTCAACCCCTTTCTCTCACCCTCTCTCTCTCCCACCGCTCTCATCCTCCTCTCTCTCTCTCTCACCCGCTCTGTCTCGCTCTCTCAAACCCCCTCTTTCTCTCAACCCCTCTCTCTCCCCCTCTCTCTCTTTCACCCCCCTCATTTTCCTCCCTCTCTCTCACCCGCTCTCTTAAACCCCCTCTCTCTCTCAACCCCCCTCTCTCACCCTCTCTCTCTCACCCCCCTCATCCTCCTCTCTCTCTCTCTCACCCGCTCTCTATCGCTCTCTCAAACCCCCCTCTCTCTCAACCACTCTCGCTCACCTTCTCTTTCTCACCCCCCTCATCCTCCTCTCTCTCTCTCACCCGCTCTCTCGCTCTCTCACACCCCCTCTCTCTCTCAACCCCTTTCTCTCACCTTCTCTCTCTCCCACCGCTCTCATCCTCCTCTCTCTCTCTCTCACTCGCTCTGTCTCGCTCTCTCAAACCCCCTCTCTCTCTCAACCCCTCTCTCCCCCTCTCTCTCTTTCACCCCCCTCATTTTCCTCCCTCTCTCTCACCCGCTCTCTTAAACCCCCCCTCTCTCTCAACCCCCCTCTCTCACCCTCTCTCTCTCACCCCCCTCATCCTCCTCTCTCTCTCTCACCCGCTCTCTCTCGCTCTCTCAAACCCCCCTCTCTCTCAACCCCTCTCGCTCACCTTCTCTTTCTCACCCCCCTCATCCTCCTCTCTCTCTCTCACCCGCTCTCTCGCTCTCTCACACCCCCTCTAACTCTCAACCCCTGTCTCTCACCTTCTCTCTCTCCCCCTCGCTCTCATCCTCCTCTCTCTCTCTCACCTGCTCTGTCTCGCTCTCTCAACCCCTCTCTCTCACCCTCTCTTTCTCACCCCCTCATCCTCCTCTCTCTCTCTCACCTGCTCTCTCTCGCTCTCTCAAACCCCCTCTATCTCTCAACCTCTCTCGCTCACCTTCTCTTTCTCACCCCCCTCATCCTCCTCTCTCTCTCTCACCCGCTCTCTCTCGCGCTCTCACACCCCCTCTCTCTCTCTCAACCCCTTTCTCTCACCCTCTCTCTCTCCCACCGCTCTCATCCTCCTCTCTCTCTCTCTCACCCGCTCTGTCTCGCTCTCTCAAACCCCCTCTCTCTCTCAACCCCTCTCTCTCCCCCTCTCTCTCTTTCACCCCCCTCATTCTCCTCCCTCTCTCTCACCCGCTCTCTTAAACCCCCTCTCTCTCTCTCAACCCCTCTCTCTCACCCTCTCTCTCTCACTCCCCTCATCCTCCTCTCTCTCTCTCACCCGCTCTCTCCCGCTCTCTCAAACCCCGTCTCTCTCTAAAACCCGCTCTCTCACCCCCTCTCTCTCACCCCCCTCATCCTCCTCTCTCTCCCTCACCTGTTCTCTCTCGCTCTCTCAAACCCCCTCTCTCTCTCAACCCATCTCTCTTACCCTCTCTCTCTCACGCCCCTCATCCTCCTCTCTCTCACCCGCTCTCTCTCAAACCCCCTCTCTCTCTAAAACCCTTCTCTCTCACCCTCTCTCTCTCACCCCCCTCATCCTCCTCTTCTCTCTCTCACCCTCTCTCACTCACTGCCTTCATCCTCCTCTCTCTCTCTCACCCGCTCTCTCAAACCACCTCTCTCTCGCAACCCCTCTCTCTCACCCTCTCTCTCTCACCCTCCTCCTCCTCTCTCTCTCACCCGCTCTCTCTCGCTCTCTCAAACCTCCTCTCTCTCTAAACCCCTCTCTCACACCCTCTCTCTCACCCACTCATCGTCCTCTTGCTCTCTCACACACTCTCTCTCACCCCCTCATCCTCCTCTCTCTCTCATCCGCACTCTCATGCTCTATCAAACCCCCTCTCTCACGAAAATCCCTCTCTCTCACCCTCTCTCTCTCACCCCCCTCATCATCCTCTCGCTCTCTCAACACTCTCTCTCACCCCCCTCATCCTCCTCTCTCTCTCTCACCCGCTCTCTCTCGCTCTCTCAAACCACCCCCTCACTCTAAAACCCCTCTCTCTCACACTCTCTCTCTCACACCCGTCTCATCCTCCTCTCTCTCTCTCACACCCGCCATCTGTCGCTCTCTCAAACCCCGTCTCTCTCTCGCTCATTCAAAACCCCTCTCTCTAAACCCCTCTCTCTCACCCTCCCTCTCTCACCCCCCTCATCCTCCTCTCTCTCTCTCACTCGCTTTCTCTCGCTCTCTCAAAACGCCTCTCTCTCTAAAACCCCGATCTCTCACCCTCTGTCTCTCACGCCCCTCATCTCCTCTATCTCTCTCACCCGCTCTCTCTTGCTCCCGCAAACGCCCTCTCCCTCTGAAACCCCTCTCTCACCCTCTCTCTCTCACACCCGTTTCATCCTCCTCTCTCTCTCTCACCCGCCATCTCTCGCTCTCTCAAACCCCCTCTCTCTCTAAACCCCTCTCTCTCTCACCCTCCCTCTCTCACCCCCTCATCCTCCTCTCTCTCACCCGCTCTCTCTCGCTCTCTCAAACCTCCTCTCTCTCTCATCCCCTCTCTCTCACCCTCTCTCTCAACCCCCTCATTCTCCTCCCTCTCTCTCACCCGCTCTCTCTTGCTATCTCAAACCCCTTCTCACTCTAAAACCCCTCTCTCTCACCCTTTCTCTCTCACCCCCTCATCCTCCTCTCTCTCTCTCACCCGCTCTCACTCTCTCAAACCCGCTCTCTCTCTAAAACCCCTATCTCTCACCCTCTGTCTCTCACCCCCCCATCCTCCTCAATCTCTCTCACCCGCTCTCTCTCACTCTCTCAAACCTCCTCTCTCTCTCAACCCCTCTCTCTCACCCTCTCTCTCAACCCCCTCATTCTCCTCTCTCTCTCTCACCCGCTCTCTCTCGCTCTCTCAAACCCCCTCTCTCTCTCAACCACTCTCTCTCACCCTCTCTCTCTCACCCCCTCATCCTCCTCTCTCTCACCCGCTCTCTCTCGCTCTCTCAAACCTCCTCTCTCTCTCAACCCCTCTCTCTCACCCTCTCTCTCAACCCCCTCATTCTCCTCCCTCTCCCTCACCCGCTCTCTCTTGCTATCTCAAACCCCTTCTCACTCTAAAACCCCTCTCTCTCACCCTCTCTCTCTCTCACCCCCTCATCCTCCTCTCTCTCTCTCACCCGCTCTCACTCTCTCAAACCCGCTCTCTCTCTAAAACCCCTATCTCTCACCCTCTGTCTCTCACCCCCCCATCCTCCTCAATCTCTCTCACCCGCTCTCTCTCACTCTCTCAAAAACCCTCTCTCTCTAAAACCCCTCTCCCTCACCCTCTCTCTCACCCCCCTCATCCTCTTCTCTCTCTCTCTCTCACCCGCTCTCACTCGCTCTCTCAAACCCCGTCTCTCTCTATAACCCCTCTCTCACCCTCTCTCTCACCCCCCTCATCCTCTTCTCTCTCTCTCTCACCCGCTCTCTCAAACCCCTCTCTCTCTAAAACCCCTCTCTCTCACCCTCTCTCTCTCACCCCCCTCATCCTCCACTGTCTCTCTCACCCGCTCTCTCTCGCTCTCTCAAACCCCCTCCCTCTCTAAAACCCCTGTCTCTCACCCTCTGTCTCTCACCCCCCTAATCCTCCTCTATCTCTCTCACCCGCTCTCTCTCGCTCTCTCAAACCCCTCTCTCTAAAACCCCTCTCTCACCCTCTCTCTCACACCCGTCTCATCCTCCTCTCTCTCTCTCACCCGCCATCTATCGCTCTCTCAAACCCCGTCTCTCTCTATAACCCCTCTCTCTCACCCTCTCTCTCTCTCACCCCCTCATCCTCCTCTCTCTCTCTCACCCGCTCTCTCTCGCTCTCTAAAACCCCTCTCTCTCACACTCTCTCTCTTACACCCCCCACATTCTCCTCCCTCTCTCTCACCCACTCTCTCTTGCTCTCTCAAACACCTTCGCTCACACCCTCTCTCAACCCCCTCATCCGCCTCTCTCTCTCTCACCCGCTCTAACTCACTCTCTCAAACCCTCTCTCTCTCTCAACCCCTCTCTCTCACCCTCTCTCTCTCACCCCCCTCATTCTCCTCCCTCTCTCTCATCCGCTCTCTCTTGCTCTTTCAAACACATTCGCTTACACCCTCTCTCACCCCCCTCATCCTCCTCTCTCTCACCCGCTCTCTCTCGCTCTCTCAAACCCCCTCTCTCTCTAAACCCCCTCTCTCTCACTCTCTGTCTCTCACCCCCTCATGCTCCTCTCTCCCTCTCACCAGCACTCTCTCGCTCTCTCAAACCCCCCTCTCTCTCTAAAACCCCTCTCTCTCACCCTCTCTCTCTCACCGCCCTCATCCTCCTCTCTCTATCTCACCCCCTCTCTCGTACTCTCAAACGTCCTCTCTCTCAACCCCTCGCTCTCACCCTCTCTCTCTCACCCCCCTCATTCTCCTCACTCTCTCTCACCCGCTCTCTCTCACTCTCTCAAACCACCTCTCTCTCTCAACCCCTCTCTCTCACCCTCTCTCTTACCCCTCTCATCCTCCTCTCTCTCACCCATTCTATCTCGGTCTCTCAAACACCCTCTCTCTGAACCCTTTCTCTCTCACCCTCTCTATCTCACACCCCTCATCCTCCTCTCTCTCTCTCTCTCACCCGCTCTCTCTTGCTCTCTCAAACCCCTCTATCTCTAAAACCCCTCTCTCACCCTCTCTCTCTCACACCCGTCTCATCCTCCTCTCTCTCTCTCACCCGCCATCTATCGCTCTCTCAAACCCCGTCTCTCTCTATAACCCCTCTCTCTCACCCTCTCTCTCTCACCCCCCTCATTCTCCTCCCTCTCTCTCATCCGCTCTCTCTTGCTCTTTCAAACACATTCGCTTACACCCTCTCTCACCCCCCTCATCCTCCTCTCTCTCACCCGCTCTCTCTCGCTCTCTCAAACCCCCTCTCTCTCTAAACCCCCTCTCTCTCACTCTCTCTCTCTCACCCCCCCTCATGCTCCTCTCTCCCTCTCACCAGCACTCTCTCGCTCTCTCAAACCCCCCTCTCTCTCTAAAACCCCTCTCTCTCACCCTCTCTCTCTCACCGCCCTCATCCTCCTCTCTCTCTCTCACCCCCTCTCTCGTACTCTCAAATGTCCTCTCTCTCAACCCCTCGCTCTCACCCTCTCTCTCTCACCCCCCTCATCCTCCTCACTCTCTCTCACCCGCTCTCTCTCACTCTCTCAAACCACCTCTCTCTCTCAATCCCTCTCTCTCACCCTCTCTCTCTCACCCCCCTCATCCTCCTCTCTCTCACCCATTCTATCTCGGTCTCTCAAACACCCTCTCTCTCTGAACCCTTTCTCTCTCACCCTCTCTATCTCACACCCCTCATCCTCCTTTCTCTCTCTCACCCGCTCTCTCTTGCTCTCTCAAACCCCTCTCTCTCTCAAACCCCTCTCTCTCACCCCCTCATCCTCTCTCTCTCTCTCTCTCTCACCGGCTCTCTCTCGCTCTCTCAAACCCCCCTCTCTCAAAAACCCCTCACTCTTACCCTCTCTCTCTCACACGCCACATCCTCCTCTCTCACTCTCTCAACAGCTCTCTTTCGCTCTCTCAAACCTCCTCTCTCTCAACCCCTCTCTCTCACCCTCTCTCTCACCCCCCTCATCCTCCTCTCTTTCTCTCTCACCCGTGCTCTCTCGCTCTCTCAAATCCCCTCTCTCAACACCTCTCTCTCACCCTCTCTCTCTCTAACCCCCCTCATCCTCCTCTCTCTCTCACCCGCTCTCTCTCGCTCTCTCAAACCCCTTCTCTCTCACCCTCTCTCTCTCACCCCCCATCCTCCTCTCTCTCTCTTACCCGCTCTCCCAAACGCCCTCTCTCTAAAACACCTCTCTCTCTCACCCTCTCTCTCTCGCCACCCTCATCCTCCTCTCTCTCTCACCCACTCTCTCGTACTCTCAAACCCCCTCCATCTCAACCCCTCGCTCTCACCCTCTCTCTCTCACCCTCCATCCTCCTCACTCTCTCTCACCTGCTCTCTCTCACTCTCTCAAACACCCTCTCTATCAAAAACCCCCTCTCTCACCCTCTCTCTCTCACACGCCTCATCCTCCACTCTCACTCTCTCAACAGCTCTCTCTCGCTCTCTCAAACCCCCTCTCTCTCAACCCCTCTTTCTCACTCGCTCTCTCTCTCACCTCCTCCTCCTCTCTCTCTCTCACTCGCTCTCACTCGCTCTCTCAAAACCCTCTCTCTCTATACCCCCTCTCTCTCACCCTCTCCCTCTCACCCCCTCATCCTCCTCTCTCTCTCTCACCCTCTCTCTCTCACCCTCCTCATCCTCCTCTCTCTCTCACCCGCTCTGTCGCTCTCTCAAACCTCCTCTCTCAACCCCTCTCTCACACCCCTGATCATCCTCTCTCTCTCACCCGCTCTCTCTCGCTCTCTCAAACCCCTCTCACTCTAAAACCCCTCTCTCTCACACACCCCTCATCCTCCTCTCTCTCTCTCTCACCCGCTCTCTCTCGCTCTCTCAAACCCCCCTCTCTCTAAAACCCTCTCTCTCACCCTCTCTCTCTCACCCCCCAACATCCTCCTCAATCTCTCTCACCCTCTCTCTCTCACACCCCCATCCTCCTCTCTCTCTCTCACCCGCTCTCTCTCGCTCTCTCAAACCCCCCTCTCTCTAAAACCCTCTCTCTCACCCTCTCTCTCTCACCCCCCATCATCCTCCTCAATCTCTCTCACCCTCTCTCTCTCACACCCCCATACTCCTCTCTCTCTCTCACCCGCTCTCTCTCGCTCTCTCAAACCCCCTCTCTCTCTCAACCCCTCTCTCTCCCCCTCTCTCTCTTTCACCCCCCTCATTCTCCTCCCTCTCTCTCACCCGCTCTCTTAAACCCCCCCTCTCTCTCTCAAACCCTCTCTCTCACCCTCTCTCTCTCACTCCCCTCATCCTCCTCTCTCTCTCTCACCTGTTCTCTCTCGCTCTCTCAAACCCCCCCTCTCTCTCAACCCATCTCTCTTACCCTCTCTCTCTCACGCCCCTCATCCTCCTCTCTCTCACCCGCTCTCTCTCAAACCTCTCTCTCTCTAAAACCCTTCTCTCTCACCCTCTCTCTCTCACCCACCTCATCCTCCTCTTCTCTCTCTCACCCTCTCTCACTCACTGCCTTCATCCTCCTCTCTCTCTCTCACCCGCTCTCTCAAACCACCTCTCTCTCGCAACCCCTCTCTCTCACCCTCTCTCTCTCACCCTCCTCCTCCTCTCTCTCTCACCCGCTCTCTCTCGCTCTCTCAAACCTCCTCTCTCTCTAAACCCCTCTCTCACACCCTCTCTCTCACCCACTCATCGTCCTCTTGCTCTCTCACACACTCTCTCTCACCCCCTCATCCTCCTCTCTCTTTCACCCACACTCTCATGCTCTATCAAACCCCCTCTCTCACGAAAATCCCTCTCTCTCACCCTCTCTCTCTCACCCCCCTCATCATCCTCTCGCTCTCTCAACACTCTCTCTCACCCCCCTCATCCTCCTCTCTCTCTCTCACCCGCTCTCTCTCGCTCTCTCAAACCACCCCCTCACTCTAAAACCCCTCTCTCTCACACTCTCTCTCTCACACCCGTCTCATCCTCCTCTCTCTCTCTCACACCCGCCATCTGTCGCTCTCTCAAACCCCGTCTCTCTCTCGCTCATTCAAAACCCCTCTCTCTCTAAACCCCTCTCTCTCACCCTCCCTCTCTCACCCCCTCATCCTCCTCTCTCTCTCTCACTCGCTTTCTCTCGCTCTCTCAAAACGCCTCTCTCTCTAAAACCCCTATCTCTCACCCTCTGTCTCTCACCCCCCTCATCCTCCTCTATCTCTCTCACCCGCTCTCTCTTGCTCCCGCAAACGCCCTCTCCCTCTGAAACCCCTCTCTCACCCTCTCTCTCTCACACCCGTCTCATCCTCCTCTCTCTCTCTCACCCGCCATCTCTCGCTCTCTCAAACCCCCTCTCTCTCTAAACCCCTCTCTCTCTCACCCTCCCTCTCTCACCCCCTCATCCTCCTCTCTCTCACCCGCTCTCTCTCGCTCTCTCAAACCTCCTCTCTCTCTTAACCCCTCTCTCTCACCCTCTCTCTCAACCCCCTCATTCTCCTCCCTCTCTCTCACCCGCTCTCTCTTGCTATCTCAAACCCCTTCTCACTCTAAAACCCCTCTCTCTCACCCTTTCTCTCTCACCCCCTCATCCTCCTCTCTCTCTCTCACCCGCTCTCACTCTCTCACACCCGCGCTCTCTCTAAAACCCCTATCTCTCACCCTCTATCTCTCACCCCCCCATCCTCCTCAATCTCTCTCACCCGCTCTCTCTCACTCTCTCAAACATCCTCTCTCTCTCAACCCCTCTCTCTCACCCTCTCTCTCAACCCCCTCATTCTCCTCTCTCTCTCTCACCCGCTCTCTCTCGCTCTCTCAAACCCCCTCTCTCTCTCTCAACCACTCTCTCTCACCCTCTCTCTCTCACCCCCTCATCCTCCTCTCTCTCCCCCGCTCTCTCGCTCTCTCAAACCTCCTCTCTCTCTCAACCCCTCTCTCTCACTCTCTCTCTCACCCCCTCATGCTCCTCTCTCCCTCTCACCAGCACTCTCTTGCTCTCTCAAACCCCCCTCTCTCTCTAAAACCCCTCTCTCTCACCCTCTCTCTCTCACCGCCCTCATCCTCCTCTCTCTCTCTCACCCCCTCTCTCGTACTCTCAAACGTCCTCTCTCTCAACCCCTCGCTCTCACCCTCTCTCTCTCACCCCCCTCATCCTCCTCACTCTCTCTCACCCGCTCTCTCTCACTCTCTCAAACCACCTCTCTCTCTCAACCCCTCTCTCTCACCCTCTCTCTCTCACCCCCCTCATCCTCCTCTCTCTCACCCATTCTATCTCGGTCTCTCAAACACCCTCTCTCTCTGAACCCTTTCTCTCTCACCCTCTCTATCTCACACCCCTTATCCTCCTCTCTCTCTCTCTCTCACCCGCTCTCTCTTGCTCTCTCAAACCCCTCTCTCTCTAAAACCCCTCTCTCTCACCCTCTGTCTCTCACCCCCTCATCCTCTCTCTCTCTCTCTCACCGGCTCTCTCTCGCTCTCTCAAACCCCCCTCTCTCAAAAACCCCTCTCTCTTACCCTCTCTCTCTCACACGCCTCATCCTCCTCTCTCACTCTCTCAACAGCTCTCTTTCGCTCTCTCAAACCTCCTCTCTCTCAACCCCTCTCTCTCACCCTCTCTCTCACCCCCCTCATCCTCCTCTCTCTCTCTCTCACCCGCTCTCTCTCGCTCTCTCAAACCCCTTCTCTCTCACCCTCTCTCTCTCACCCCCCCATCCTCCTCTCTCTCTCTCACCCGCTCTCTCAAACGCCCTCTCTCTAAAACACCTCTCTCTCTCACCCTCTCTCTCTCGCCACCCTCATCCTCCTCTCTCTCTCACCCACTCTCTCGTACTCTCAAACCCCCTCCATCTCAACCCCTCGCTCTCACTCTCTCTCTCATCCTCCATCCTCCTCACTCTCTCTCACCTGCTCTCTCTCACTCTCTCAAACACCCTCTCTATCAAAAACCCCCTCTCTCACCCTCTCTCTCTCACACGCCTCATCCTCCTCTCTCACTCTCTCAACAGCTCTCTCTCGCTCTCTCAAACCCCCTCTCTCTCAACCCCTCTTTCTCACCCGCTCTCTCTCTCACCTCCTCCTCCTCTCTCTCTCACTCGCTCTCACTCGCTCTCTCAAACCCCTCTCTCTCTATACCCCCTCTCTCTCACCCTCTCCCTCTCACCCCCCTCATCCTCCTCTCTCTCTCTCACCCTCTCTCTCTCTCACCCCCCTCATCATCCTCTCTCTCTCACCCGCTCTCTCTCGCTCTCTCAAACACCTCTCACTCTAAAACCCCTCTCTCTCACACACCCCTCATCCTCCTCTCTCACTCTCTCAACAGCTCTCTCAAACCCCCCTCTCTCTAAAACCCTCTCTCTCACCCTCTCTCTCTCACCCCCCCTCATCCTCCTCAATCTCTCTCACCCTCTCTCTCTCACACCCCCATACTCCTCTCTCTCTCTCACCCGCTCTCTCTCGCTCTCTCAAACCCCCTCTCTCTAAAACCCTCTCTCTCACCCTCTCTCTCTCACCCCCCCTCATCCTCCTCAATCTCTCTCACCCTCTCTCTCTCACACCCCCATACTCCTCTCTCTCTCTCACCCGCTCTCTCTCGCTCTCTCAAACCTCCCTCTCTCTCTCAACCCCTCTCTCTCACCCTCTCTCTCTCACCTCCCTTATCCTCCTCTCTCTCTCTCACCCGCGCTCTCTCGCCCTCTCAAACCCCTTCTGTCTCACCCTCTCTCTCACCTCCCTCATCCTCCTCTCTCTCTCAGGCTCTCTCTCTCTCTCAAACCCCCTCTCTCTCTAAAACCCCTCTCTCTCACCCTCTCTCTCTCACCCCCCTCATCCTCCTCCCTCTCTCACCCGCTCTCTCAAACCCCCTCTCTCTTTGTCAGCCCCTCGCTTTCTCACCCCCGCTCTGTCAACCCCTTTCTCCCTTACCCCCTCACCCGCGCTCTTTCTCACCCCTCTCTTTGTCAAATCTCCTCTCTCATACCCTTCTCTCATACTCACCTCTCTTGCACCCCTCCCGCTCTCTCACACACTTTCTCTCTCTCTCATCCCCTCTCTCTCACCCCCTCCCTCTCTCCCACCCTCTCTCTATCTCTTTCTCATCCCCTCTCTCTCCTTCTCACTCCCTCTATCTCACCCCCCTCATTCTCACCCTCTCTCTCACCCCCTCCCTCTCTCCCACCCTCTCTCTCTCTCAACCCCCCTCTCTCATTCCCCATCTCTCACCAACCTCTCTCTCACCCACCTCTCTCTCTCAGCCCCCCTCAACCCCCTCTCACACACCTCTCTCTCTCCCACCCCCCTCACCCCATTTATCTTCCCCCCCACCTCCCTCACCCCCCTCCAAACCCCTTTCCCACCCCCTTCCCCCACACACCCCCTCACCCACCTACCCCTCTCACCCCTCTCTCTCACCCCCCTCTTACACCCCTCTCTCTCGCAAACCCCTCTCTGTCACCCCTCTCTTTCTCTCACCACTCTAACTTTCTTACCTTCTCTCCTCCCCTCTCCCCTCTCTCTCCCCCATCTCTCACTACTCTCTCACCCTCTCTCTCACCTCTCTCTCTCTCTCTCACATACCCCTCTCTCTCACGTCCTCTCTCTCTCATCCCATCCCTCTCTCACACCCTTCCACTCTCACACTCTCCCTCTCTCCTCCCTCTCTCTCCCCTCTCTCTCACCCCTCTCTCTCACACCCCTCTCTATCACCCTCCCTCTCTCATCCCGTCCCTCTTTCCCCCTCCCACTGACATCCCTCCTCTCTCACACTCTCCCTATCTCACCCCTCTCTCTCATCCCATCTGTCTCTCAGCCCATCTCTCTCTCAGCCCCTCCCTCTCTCAGCCCCTCTCTCTCCCAGCCACTCCCGCTCTCACCCACCCTCTCTTGCACCCCCTGTCTCCCTCAGCCGTTCTCTCTCACTGCCCCCCTCTCTCTCACCCCCTCTCTCATTCCACACTCTCTCCCCCTTTCTATTACACCCTCTCTCACACCCTACTAACTCTCTCACCCTTTCACCCCCCTCTTCACCACCTCTCCCCCTCTCTCTCCCCCTCTCTCACCCCTCTCTCTCTCACGCCCTCTCTCTTACCCACTCTCTTTCTCACGGCCTCTCTCTCTCACCACTCAATATCTCTCGCACCCTCTCTTTCTCACTGCCTCTCTCTCAACACCCTCTCTCTCAGCCTCTCTCTCTCAGCCACTTTCTCTCACACCCCCTTTCTCTCTCACCTTGTTATCTCTCTACCCCTCGCTCTATCTTACCCCCTCTCTCTCCACCCTGCTCTGTCACTCTCACCCCTTTCTCTCTGTCACCCCTCACCCTCTCTTCCCCTTTATACCCTCTCTCACTCCCTCTCTCGCTCACCCCTTCACTCTATCTTCCCCGCCCACACTCCCTGTCTCTTACCCACCTCTCTGTGTCTCTCTCTCACACCCCTCTCTCTCTCGCACCCCTGTCTCTCTCCCGCACTCTCTCTCACTCTATTGTCTTCTGTCTCTTGCTCCTTTTTCTCTCTCATTCCCCTTCCCTCCCGTACTCTGTCTCACACCCCCGCTCTCTCTCTCTCTCTGTATACCCCCTCTCTCGCGCCCTCTTTCTCTCGTTCACCCCATTTCTCTCTCTCTTTTGACCCCTTTCTTCCTCCCTCCTCCTTGCTCTCATTCTGTCACTCTCTAGCGCCCACTCTCTCCGCCCATCTCCCTCACACCACTCTAACTCTCTCATCCATTCACTCGTTCTCTCTCTGTCTGTCTGTCTCTCTCTCTCTCAACCCATCATTCACTGTCTATCTCACCCCCTCTCTCACCCCTTTCGCTCTCTGTCTCACGTCCCATCTCTCTCATCCCTCTTTCGCTCGCTGCCCCCCTTTCTCTCTCACCCCTTCGCTATCTCTCCCCCTTTCTCTCAATCCCTCTCTCTCACACCCTCTCTCTCCCACTCTCTCTCCCATGTCCTCTCTCTCACCCCCTCCCACACATTTACTCTTTCTCTGACCCCCTCTCTTTCTCTCCACTCTCTCCCTTTCTCAGCCCTCTCTCCCTTTCTCACCCCACTCTCTCTCTCACCCCTTTCTCTCTCACACCCTCTCTCTCAACCCCTCTCTCTCACTCTCTCTCTCACCCCCTCATCCTCCTCTCTCTCTCTCACCCGCTCTCTCTCACTCTCTCAAACCCCCCCTCTCTAAATCCCCTCTCTCTCACCCCTTGCTCTCACTCTCTCTTACCCTACTCTCTCTCACATCCCCTCTCTCTCTCTCACCCCTCTCTCTTTCACCTCCTCCCTCTCTCCAACCCCCTCCCTCTCTCCCACCCTCTCTCTGTCTCTTTCTCATACCCTCTCTCTCCTTCTCACCCCCTCTCTCTCTCACCCCATCTCACTCTCACTCCATTTCTCTCAAACCATCTCTCTCTCATGCCCTTTCTCCCAGCCCCTCTCTGTCTCACCTCCAGTCTCACTCCCCCTTTGTCTCTCCCCCTTTCTCTCTCACCCCCCTCACATCGCCCTCTCTCACTCACCCCACTCCCTCACTCACCCCCCCTCTCTCTCCCACTCCTCTCTCTCCCTCTCTCTCTAACCCCCTCTCTCATCCTCTCTCCCTCTCTCAACCCCGCTCTCTACCCCTTCTCTCTCACTCCCCCACTCTCTCTCACCCCTTCTCTCCCTCAACCCTCTCTCTTTCAACCCCTCTCTCTCTACGGTGAGAAAGTGAGGTCTGCAGATGCTGGAGATCAAAGTTGAAACTTTATTGCTGGAACAGCACAGCAGGTCAGGCAGCATCCAGGGAACAGGAGATTCGACGTTTCGGGCACAGGCCCTTCTTCAGGAAGAAGGGCCTGTGCCCGAAACGTCGAATCTCCTGTTCCCTGGATGCTGCCTGACCTGCTGTGCTGTTCCAGCAATAAAGTTTCAACCCTCTCTCTCTACCCCTCCCTCCCCCTCTCTCTCTCACCCTTCTCTCCCATCTCTCACCCCACTCTCTCTCACCACCCCCTCTCTCAACCCAGCTCACTCTCTCATCCCCTCAATCTCTCCAACCCTTACTTTTTCATCCCTCTATCTCTCTAAACCCCTCTACCTCAGCTCTTCTCTCTCATCCCTCTCTCTCTCACCCCCTCACCCCTCACCCCTCTCGCTCACCCCCTCTCTCTCGCCCATCCTCTCTCACACCCTCTCCTTCTCACTCCACTCTCTCTTATCCCCTCCCCACTTTCTTTCTCTCAATCACCCCTTCTCTCTCACCCCCCTTACCCCCACCTCCTCTCTCTCACCCCCTTCTCTCACCCGCGTTCTCTTTCTCACTCACTCTCTCTTTCTCACTTCCACTCTCTCTCTCTTTTTTACTCACACTCTCTCTTTCTCAACCCCTCTCTCACCCGTGCTCTCAAACCCTCTCTCTCTTCCCCCCCTCCCTCCCCTTCTCTCTCCCACTCTCTGCCCAATTTTTTCATCCCCTCTCCCCCCTCCCCCACTCTCTCTCCCCTCTCTCTCTCCACTCTCTCTCTACCCCCTCGCTAGCCCCCCAATCTCTACCCCTTCTCTCCCCCTGTCTCTCACATCCCCTCTCTCTCGCTCCCATCTCACTCTCTCACCTCACTCTCACTCTCTCACCCCACTCTCTCTCTCACACCCCACATTTCACTCCCTCCCACCCCTTCTGTCTCACACCCCTTCTCTCTCTTTCCCCCCTTTCTTCCTCTCCTCCACTCCTTCCCCCTCACTCCCCTCCCCATCTCTCTCCCGCTTCTCTCTCCCCCTCTCTCTCCTCTTCTCTCTGACCCTTCTCTCCCCCTCTCTCTGCCCCCTCTCTCAACCCCTCTCCTCCGCTCTCTCCTCCTCACAACCCCCTCTCCCATCTCTCTCCCCCTCTCTCCCCTTCTCTCTCACCCATCTCTCCCCCTCCCTCTCCCCCTCTCTCTCTCCTCCTCTCTCCCCTCCTCTCTCGTCTCCCTCTCTCTCCGCCCTCTCTCTCTCTCGCATCCTCTCTCTCTCTCACTCTTCCACTCGCTCTCTTCCTCTTGCTCTCTCTCACTCTCTCACCCTCTTCTCACACTCTCTCTTCTCCCTGGCTATTTCCCTCTCTCTTGCCTCCCTCTCTCTCTCATCTCACGGTCTCTCTCGCTCTCTCTCTCTCTCGCTCTTTCTCTCTCTCTCTCTGTCGCTCATGCTCTCTGTCTGTCTGTCTCCCTCTCTTTCAGTCCACCCTACTTCTCTCACTCTTGCTCTATCGTTCTCTCTGACTGTTGCTCTCTCTCTCTCTCCGTCTCTCTCTCTCAGTCCTCCCCCTCACCTCTTCTCTCTCGCAACCCATCTTTCTCAAACCCTCTCTCTCCCCCCTCTCTCTCTAAACATCTCTCTCCCCCTCTCTCTCTCAACCCCTCTCTCTCAACCATTCTCTCACTCATCTCTCTCACCCCCCTCTCTCACTCCCCTCTCTCTCTCACCCCCTTCTCTCTCTCACCCCATCTCTCTCTCAACCCATCACTCTCATATCCCCTCTCTCTCACCCCTCCTCCCTCTCGCACCCCCTCACCCCTCTCCCTCTCTCACACCCTTTCTCTCTTACCCTGAGCTCTCTCTCTCACCACCCACCCTCTCTCTCAACCCCTCTCTCTCACCCCTCGCTCTCTTACTCCTCTCTCTCACACACTCCCTCTCTCTCACTCCCCCCTCTCTCACTCCCATCTCACTCTCTCACCCCTCTCTCTAACCACAATCTTTCTCTCTCTGTCCCACCCCCTCTGTATCTCACCCCTTCTCTCTCATCTCCCTCTCACCCCACCCCTCTCTCTCACCCCTTCTCTCTTAATTCCCTTTCACCACTACCCCCTCTCTCTCTCAGCCCCCTCTCTCTCACCCGCGCTCTCTTTTTCACTCACTCTCTCTTTCTCACCCCCTCTCTCTCACCCCTTCTCTCTCAACTCCTCTCTCTCCCGCCCCCTCTCTCTCTCTCTTCCCTCTCTCCCCCTCTCTCTCTCCCCTCTCTTGCCCCCCACTCTCTATCCCCTCTCTCTCACTCCAATCTCACTCTCTCACCCCACTCTCACTCTCTCCCCCACTCTCTCTCTCTTAGCCCACGTCTCACTCTCTCCCCCACTCTCTCTCTCTTCGCCCACGTCTCTCTCTCTCACTCACATCTCACTCTCTCACCCCACCCTCACTCTCTCCCCCACTCTCTCTCTCTTAGCTCACGTCTCTCTCTCTCTCACTCACATCTCACTCTCTCACCCCACCCTCACTCTCTCACCGACGTCTCTCTTTCGCCCACCCTCTCTATCTCCTACCCTTTCTCTCTCACACCCCTTCTCTCTCTCACAGCCCTGTTTCTCACCCCCTCTCTCTCAATTCCTCTCTCTCACCACCTCTCTCTCAACACCTCTCTCTCTCAACCACTCTCTCACTCATCTCTCTCACCCACCTCTCTCTCACCCGCCTCTCTCTCACCCCCTTCTCTCTCTCGCACACCATCTCTCTCTCAACCCCTCACTCTCATATCCCCTCTCTCTCACCCCTCCTCCCTCTCGCACCCCCTCACCCCTCTCCCTCTCTCACACCCTTTCTATCTTACCCTGAGCTCTCTCTCTCACCACCCACTCTCTCTCTCAACCCCTCTCTCTCACCCCTCGCTCTCTTACTCCTCTCTCTCACACACTCCCTCTCTCTCACTCCCCCCTCTCTCACTCCCATCTCACTCTCTCACCCCTCTCTCACCACAATCTTTCTCTCTCTGTCCCACCCCCTCTGCATCTCACCCCTTCTCTCTCATCTCCCTCTCACCCCACCCCTCTCTCTCACCCCTTCTCTCTCACCCCCCTCTCACCACTACCCCCTCTCTCACCCCCTCTCTCTCACCCGCGATCTCTTTTTCACTCTCTCTCTTTCTCACCCCCTCTCTCTCACCCCTTCTCTCTCAACTCATCTCTCTCCCGCCCCTTCTCTCTCTCTTCCCTCTCTCCCCCTCTCTCTCCCCCCTCTCTTGCCCCCCACTCTACCCCCTCTCTCTCACTCCCATCTTACTCTCTCACCCCACTCTCACTCTCTCCCCCACTCTCTCTCTCTTAGCTCACGTCTCTCTCTCTCACACATCTCACTCTCTCACCCCACCCTCACTCTCTCACCGACCTCTCTCTTTCGCCCACCCTCTCTATCTCCTACCCTTTCTCTCTCACACCCCTTCTCTCTCTCACAGCCCTGTTTCTCACCCCCTCTCTCTCAATTCCTCTCTCTCACCCCCTCTCTCTCAACACCTCTCTCACCCCCCTCTCTCATCCTCTCTCTCACCCCCTCTCTCCCTCTTCTCCTGTCTGTCACCCTCTCTCTCAGTCCACCTTATCTCTCTCACCTCTTCACTCTCACTCTTGCTGTTCTCTCTGTTCTGTTGCTCTCTCTCTCCGTCTCTCTCTCTCAGTCATTCCCCTCATCTCCTCTCTCTCTCAACCCATCTTTCTCAACCCCTCTCTCTCCCCTCTCTCTTAACCACTCTCTCTCTCACCCCCTTTCTCCCACTCCCCTTTCTCTCACGACCCTTCGTTCTCTCACCACCTTCTCTCTCTCAACCCCGCTCTCTCACCCCTTTCTCTTTCACCCCCTCTCTCTCACCCCCTCCCTCTCTCCCACCCTCTCTTTATCTCGTTCTCATCCCCTCTCTCTCCTTCTCACTCCTTCACTCTCACCCCTCTCTCTCTTCCCCTCTCTCTCTCACCCTCTCTCTCTCACTCCCATCTCTCTCTTTCTCAACCCCACTCTCTCTCTCATTCCCCATCTCTCACTAACCTCTCTCTCACACCCACTCTCTCTCTCACCCACCTCTCTTTCTCAGCCCCCCTCACTCCCTCTCACCCAGCTCTCTCTCACACACCTCTCTCTCCCACCCCCTCTCACACCCCTCTATCTCCCTACCACCTCCCTCACCCCCCACCCCCATCCCTCCCACACTCCCTCACCTACCTCCCCCTCGCACCCCCTTTCTCACCCCCCTTACACCTCCTCTCTCTCTCAAGCCCCTCTCTCTGTCACCCCTCTCTTTCTCTCATCACTCTAACTCTCTTACCTTCTCTCCCTCCCTCTCTACCCCCTCTCCCCCGTCTCTCACTCCTCTCTCTCCCCCCTCTCTCACTCCTATCTCTCAACCTCCCTCTCTCACCTCTTTCTCTCTCACACCCCTCTCTCTCCCGCCCTCCCTCTCTCATCCCGTCCCTCTCTCACCCCCTTCCACTCTCACACCCTCCCTCTCTCCTCCCTCTCTCTCCCCTCTCTCTCACCCCTCTCTCTCTCACACCCCTCTCTATCACGCTCCCTCTCTCATCCCGTCCCTCTTTCCCCCTCCCACTCTCATCCCTCCTCTCTCACACACTCCACATCTCACCCCTCTCTCTCAGCCCATCTCTCTCTCAGCCTCTCTCTCTCACTGCACCCCTCTCTTACCCCCTCTCTTATTCCACTCTCTCACACACCCTACTAACTCTCTCTCACCCCTTGCAACCCCTCTCTCTCACCCCCAGTCGTTTTCTCAACCCCTTCTCTCTCTCAACCCCTCTCTATCTCAACCCCGCTCTCTCACACCCCTCACCAACCCCTCTCTCAACACCCCCTCACTCTCTCATCCCCTCACTCTTTCACCCCCTCACTCACCCCTCTCTCTCTTCCCCTCTCTCTCTCACTCCCCTCTCTTTCTCTCTCAACCCGTCTCTCTCACCACTCTCTGTCACACCCTCTCTCACCCCTCTCTTTCTCTGTCAAGCCCTCTCTCTGACCCCTCTCTCTCACTCCCTCTTTGTCTCACACCCCTCTCTCTCACCGCCCCCTCTCTCACCACCCCCCTCTCTCAACACCCCTCAATCTCCTATCCCCTCACTCTCTCACCCCCTCAGTCTCTCAACCCCTCTCTCTCAATCCCTCTCTCTCTCACACCTCTCTCTCGCCCCCTCTCATCCCGTCCCTCTCTCACCCCCTCTCACACACTTTCTCTCTTACCCCGCGCTCTCACTGTAACCTGTCCCCCTCTCGCTCAACCCCTCTCTCTCACTCACTCTCTCAATCACACCCTCTCCTTCTCACTCCACTCTCTCTCTGACCACCTCTTCACTTTCTCTCTCTCAATCACCCCTTGTCTCTCTCATCCTCTCTCTCATTCCCTGTGTCTCTCCCCCCCACCACACCCTCTCTCAACCCTCCTCACTCTCTCATCCCCTTTCACTCTTATCCTGCGCTCTCTCTAACCCCTCCCCCTCTCACCCCTTTCGCTCACTCACTCTCTCTTCCCCTCTCTCTCCATCACCCCTCTCTCTCCCACCCCAATCTCTTTCACATCCGCCCCTCTCTCTCACACACACTCTCACACATCCTCCCTCTCTCACCACCTCCCTCTCTCCCACCATCTCTCTGCCTCTTTCTCATCCCCTCTCTCACCTTCTCACTGCCTTTCTCTCACCCCCTCTCTCTCTCACCCCCCTCTCTCCCATCCCCTCTCTGTCACTCACTCCCACCTCTCCCTCTCACCGCCCTCTCACCCAGCTCTCTCTCTCTCTCACCACCTCTCTCTCACCCCCTCTCTCTCACCCCCTCTCTCTCTCACCCCCCTCTCTCCCATCCCCTCTCTGTCACTCACTCCCACCTCTCCCTCTCACCGCCCTCTCACCCAGCTCTCTCTCTCTCTCACCACCTCTCTCTCACCCCCTCTCTCTCACCCCTCGCTCTCTCACCCCTCTCTCTCACCCACACTCTCTCTCACACCTTCTCCTTCTCACTCCACTCTCTCTCTTACCCCCTCCCCACTCTCTCTTACCCCCTCTCTCACTCCCATCTCTCTCTCACCCCACTCACTCTCTCACCCCACACTCACTCTCTCACCCCACTCTCTCTCTCTAAGCCCGCGTCTCTCTCTCTCACTCCTTATTTCCCCCCATCTCTCTCAACCCCTCTCTCTCAACCCCCTCTCTCAACCGCGCTCCCTCAACTCCTCTGTCTCTCAACTCCTCTCTCTCTCTCCCCTCTCTCTCCCCCACTCTCTTGCTCCCACCCTCTACCCCCTCTTTCCCGCGTCTCTCACATCCCCTCTCTCTCACTCCCATCTCACTCTCTCACCCCACTCTCACTCTCCCCACATGTCTCTCTCTCTCCCGCCCCCTATGTCTCCCACCCTTTCTCTCTCACACCCGTTCTCTCTCTCACACCCCTGTTTCTCACCTCCCCTCTCAATTCCTCTCTTTCACCCCCTCTCTCAACACCTCTCTCTCTCACCCTCTCTCCCCCCTCTCCTCCACTCTCTCCCCCTCTATCCGCCCATCTCTCTGCCCCCTCTCTCTCCCCTCTCCCTCTTCCTCCCCCTCCCCTGCCCCCTCTCTCTCTCCTCCTGTCTCCCCTCCTCTTTCGCCCCTCTCTCTCACACCCCTCTCTTACGTCTCTCTCTCTCTCTCTCTCTCACACTTCAGCTCTCTCTCTTCCCCTTGCGGTCTCTCTCACTCTCTCATCCTCTTCTCACACTATCTCTCTCTCCCTGCCTCTCTCCTTCTCTCTTGCCTCCCTCTCTCTCTTATCTCACGGTCTCTCTCATTCGCTCTCTCTTGCTCGTGCTCTCTCTCTCTCTCTCTCTCTCTGTCGCTCATGCTCTCTCTGTCTGGCACTCTCACTCTCTCTCTACCTCTCTCTCAGTCCACCCTACCTCCCTCACCTCTTCTCTCTCACTCTTGCTTTATCTCTCTCTCTCTGTCTGTCGCTCTCTGTCTCCGTCTCTCTCTCAGTATCCCCCCTCACCTCCTCTCTCTCAACCCACCTTTCTCAACCCCTCACTCCTCCCTCTCTCTCACCCCCCTTCTCTCCCACCCCCTTCTCTCTCTCAACCCCACTCTCTTTCAACCCGGCTCTCTCTCACCCCTCTCTCACCCCCCCATCACCACCACCTCGCTCAAATCCCCTCACTCTCTGATCCCCTCACTCTCTCACCCCCTCACTCACCCCTCTCTCTTTTCCACTCTCTCTCTCAACCCTGTCTTTCTCTGTCAACCCCTCGCTCTCACCCCTCTCTCTCACTCCCTCTCTCTCACCCCCTTTCTCTTCACCCCCTCTTTCAACCCCCCTCAATCGCTCATCCCCTCACTCTCTCACTCCATCAGTCTCTCACCCCCTCTCTCTCAACCATCTCTCTCTCTCACATCTATCTCTCTCTCACCCCCCTCTCTCTCCCCTCTCTCTCCGTCACCCCTCTCTCTCCCACCCCAATCTCTTTTACATCCCCCCCTCTCACACACTCTCACACACCCTCTCTCTCGCACCCCCTCTCTCCCCCCTCTCTCCCACACACTCTCTGTCACTCACTTAAACCTCTCCCTCTCACCGCCCTCTCACCCCTCTCTCTCACACCACCCTCTCTCTCAACCCTCTCTTTCTCCCACCATCCTCTCTCAACCCCTCTCTCACTCACCCCTCTCTCTCACACCCTCTCTCCCACCCCTCTCTCTCACCCCCCTCTGTCAACACCCCTCAAACTCTCATCCCCTCACTCTCTAACCCCCTCAGTCTCTCACCCCCCTCTCTCTCAACCCCTCTCTCACACATCCATCTCTCTCTCACCCCCCTCTCTCTCCCCTCTCTCTCTGTCACCCCTTTCTCTCCCACCCCAATCTCTTTCACATCCCCATCTCTCTGCCTCTTTCTCCTCCCCTCTCTCTTCTTCTCGCTCCCTCTCTCTCACCCCCATTCTCTCACCCCTCTCTCTCCCACTCCCTCTGTGTCACTCATTCCCACCTCTCCCTCTCACTGCCCTCTCACCCCATTCTCTCTCTTACCCACTCCCCACATTCTCACTCTCAAACACCCCTTGTCTCTCATCCCTCTCTCTCTCACCTCTCTCTCACTCCCTGTGTCTCACCACCCCTCTCTCACCACCCCCTCTCTCAACCCCCCTCACTCTCTCATCCCCTCTCTCTCACCCCTCTCTCTGTCATCCCCTCTCACCCCTCCTCTATCTCTCACCCCCTCACCCCTCTCCCTTTCTCTCTTACCCTGCTCTCTCTCTCTAACCCCTCCCCCTCTCACCCCTCTCGGTCACTCCCTGTCTCTAACCCTCTCTCTCTCACCCCTCTCTTTCTCTCTCAACCCCTCTCTCTCACCACTTTCTCTCACACCCCCTCTCTCACACCCCTCTCTCTCTCTCACACCTCTCTTTCTCTGTCAACTCCTCTCTCTCACCGCTCTCTCTCACTCCCTCTCTCGATCAATGCCCCCCTCTCACCACACCCTCTCTCAACAACCCTCACTCTCTCACCCCCTCTCTCTCAACCCTCTCTCTCTCACATCCATCTCTCTCTCTCACCCTCTCTCTCTCTCCTCTCTCTCTCTCTCTCCGTTATCCTTCTCTCTCCCACCCCAATCTCTTTCACATCCCTCCTCTCTCTCACACACACTCTCACACACACTCGCTCTCAATCCCCGCCCTCTCTCCCGACATCTCTCTGCCTTTTTCTCATCCCCTCTCTCTCCTTCTCACTCCCTCTCTCTCACCCCCTCTCTCTCTTAATGCCTCTCTCTCCCACCCCCTCTCTGTCACTCACTACCACCTCCTCCTCTCACCCAGCTCTCTCTCTCTCACCCCTCTCTCTCTTACCCTCTCTCTCACCCCTCGCTCTCTCACCCCTCTCTCTCACCCCTCTCTCTCACCCCTCTCTCTCACACCCTCTCCTTCTAACTCCACTCTCTCTCTTACCCCTTCCCCACTTTCTCTCTCAATCACCCCTTGTCTCTCACCCCCCTCTCTCTCCCATCTCACTCTCTCACCCCTCTCTCTCTCACCCCAGTCTCTCTCTATCCCATCACCTCTGTCTCTCACCCCTTCTCTCTCAACCCCTTCTCACCCCACCCCCTCTCTTCACCCCTCGCACTCTCACCCCCTCTCTCTTTCTCACTTATACTCTCTCTCTTTTTCACTTACTCTCTCTCTTTCTCACCCCTCGCTCTCTCACCCCTCTCTCTCACCCCTCTCTCTCACCCCTCTCTCTCACACCCTCTCCTTCTAACTCCACTCTCTCTCTTACCCCTTCCCCACTTTCTCTCTCAATCACCCCTTGTCTCTCACCCCCCTCTCTCTCCCATCTCACTCTCTCACCCCTCTCTCTCTCACCCCAGTCTCTCTCTATCCCATCACCTCTGTCTCTCACCCCTTCTCTCTCAACCCCTTCTCACCCCACCCCCTCTCTTCACCCCTCGCACTCTCACCCCCTCTCTCTTTCTCACTTATACTCTCTCTCTTTTTCACTTACTCTCTCTCTTTCTCACCCCTCTCTCTCACACCCTCTCTCTCAACTCCTCTCTCTCTCCCCCCTCTCTCCCCTCTCACTACCCCCTCTCTTGCCCCCCACTCTCTACCCCCTCTCTCCCCTGTCTCTCACATCCCCTCTCTCTCACTCACTCACCCCACTCACTCCCTCACCCCACGCTCACTCACTCACCCCACTCTCTCTCTCTCTTAGCCCACGTCTCTCTCTTTCTCACCCCTTATTTCCCCCATCTCTCTCAACCCCTCTCTCAATCCCTTCTCTCAACCGCGCTCTCTCACCCCTTCTCTCACTCCCCTCTCTCTCACTCCACTCAGTCTCTCACTCCCCTTCTCTCTCTCTCTCTTACCTCCTTCTCTCTCTCAACCCCTCTCTATCTCAACCCCGCTCTCTCTCACTCCTCTCTCTCTCACACCGTCCTCTCGCCCAGCTCTCTCTCTCAACCCCCTCTCTCTCCCACCCCCTCTCTCTCACCCCCTCTCTCTCACCCCTCGCTCTCTCACCCCTCTCTCTCACCCCTCTCTCTCACACCCTCTCCTTCTCACTCCTCTCTCTCTCTTACCGTCTCCCCACGTTCTCTCTCAATCACCCCTTGTCTCTCAACCCCTCTCTCTCCCGCCTCCCTCTCTCACACTCCCTCTCACTCTCTCCCCTCTCTCTTACCACAGTCTCTCTCTCTCTGTCCCATCCCTTCTGTCTCTCACCCCTTCTCTCTCACCCCTTTTCACCCTACCCTTCCCTCTCACCCCCCCCTCTCTCACCCCTATCTCTCTTTCACACTCACGCTCTCTCTTTCTCACTTACACTCTCTCTTTTTCACTCACTGTCTCTCTTTCTCACCCCCTCTTTCTCTCATGCCCTCTCTCTCAACTCCTCTCTCTCTCCCTCTCTCTCCCTTCTCTCTATCCCCTGTCTTGCCCCCCACTCTCTACCCCCTCTCTTCCCCTGTCTCTCACACCCCTCTCTCTCACTCCCATCTCACTCTCTCACCCCACTCTCTTTCTCTTAGCCCACGTCTCTCTCTCACTCACCCCTTTTCCCCCATCTCTTTCAACCCCTGTCTCTCACCCCCTCTCTCTTTCAACTCCCTCTCTCAACCTCTCTCTCAACACCTCTCTCTCACCCCCCTCTCTCTCCCACCCCCTTCTCTCTCACCCCCCACTCTCTCACCCCCTCTCTCTCACCCCTCGCTCTCTCACCCACTCTCTCTCTCACACCCTCTCCTTCTCACTCCATTCTGTCTCTGACCCCCTCCCCACTTTCTCTCTCTCAATCACTCCTTGTCTCTCACCCCCTCTCTCTCCCACCTCCCTCTCTCTCAACACCCCCTCTCTCTCTCAACCCACCTCTCTCTCTCAACCCCCCCCTCTCTCCCCCTCTCTCTCAACCCTTCTCCCTAACCCCTCGCTCTCTCACACCTCTCTCTCACATTCCCTCGCTTTCTCACCATCCCCTCTCTCAAACCCCCTCACTCTCTCATCCCCTCACTCTCTCACGCCCTCACTCTCACCCCCTCCCTCTCACACCCCTCTCTCTCAACCCCCTCTCTCTCACCACCGCCTCTCTCAACCTCCCTCACTCTCTCATCCCCTCACTCTCTCACACCCTCAATTCTCACGCCCTCTCTCTTTCTCAAACCCTTTCTCTCGCCCCACTCTCTCTCTCACCCCTCTCTCTCACTCCCTCTCACACCCTTTCTCTCTTACCACACGCTCTCTCTAACCCCTCACCTTCTCACCCCTCTCGCTCACCCCTCTCTCTCACCCACTCTCTCAATCACACCCTCCACTTCTCACTCCACTCTCTCTCTTACCCCCCCAAACTTTCTCTCTCTCAACCACCCCCTCACTCTCACCCCCCCTCACCCCGTCTCTCTCACCCGCTCTCTCTTTCTCACTCACGCTCTCTTTCTCACTTACCCTCTTTCTTTTTCACTCACACTCTCTTTCTCACCCCCTCTCGCTCTCCCCCCTCTCTTTCAACTCCTCTCTCTCCCCCTCTCTCTCTCCCCTCTCTCTCCCCCTCTCTTGCCCCCCACTCTCTACTCCCTCTCCCCCTGTCTCTGACACCCCCTCTCTCTCACTCCCATCTCACTCTCTCACCCCTCGCGCTCTCTCCCTCTCTCTCACCCACTCTCTCTCACACACCCTCTCCTTCTCATGCCATTCTCTCTCTTACCCCCTCCCCACGTTCTCTCTCTCAAACACCCCTTTCTCTCACCCCTCTCTCTCACACCTCTCTCTCACTCCCTGCGTCTCTCACCACCCCTCTCTCACCACCCCCTCTCTCAACCCCCCTCACTCTTTCATCCCCTCTCTCACCCCTCTCTCTGTTACCCCCTCTCACCCTCCTCCCTCTCTCACCCCCTCACCCCTTTCCCTTTCTCTCTTACCCCGCGCTCTCTCTCGAACCCCTCTCCCTCTCACC
Source organism: Chiloscyllium plagiosum (assembly GCF_037043375.1). Classification (NCBI taxonomy): domain Eukaryota; kingdom Metazoa; phylum Chordata; class Chondrichthyes; order Orectolobiformes; family Hemiscylliidae; genus Chiloscyllium; species Chiloscyllium plagiosum. Next base: position 20,031,099 of record NW_028270188.1, read on the forward strand.
CCTCTTGCTCACCCCCTCTCTCTCTTCCTCTCTCTCTTTCACCCCTCTCCCTCACTCCCTCTCTCTCTAAACGCCCCCCTCTCAACACCCCTCAATCTCTCATCCCCTCACTCTCTCACACCTTCAGTCTCTCACACCCTCTCTCTCAACCCCTCTCTCTCTCACACCCATCTCTCTCACCCCCCTCTCTCTTCAACCCCTCTCTCACCCCTCTCAATCTCTCACCCCCTTACTCTCTCACCTCATCAGTCTCTCACACACCCCTCTCTCTCACCCCCCTCCCCCACCTTCCTCTCTCTCACCCCCCTCTCTCACCACTCCTCAAACTCTCATTCCCTCACTCTCTCACACCCTCAGTCTCTCACCCTCCTCTCTCTCAACCTCTCTCTCACACATCCATCTTCCTCTCTCCCCTTCCCCTCTCTCTCTTTCACCCCTTTCTCTCCCACCCCAATCTCTTTCACATCCGCCCTCTCACACACACACACTCTCAAACACCCTCGCTCTCTCACCCTCTCCCTCTCTCCCACCATCTGTCTGCCTCTTTCTCATCCCCTCTCTCCTTCTTGCTCCCTCTCTCTCACACCCTCTCTCTCCCACCCCCTCTCTGTCACTCACTCCCACCTCTCCCTCTTAGCGCCCTCTCACCCAGCTCTCTCTCCCACACCCCCTCTCTTCCTCCCTCTCACTCTCTCTCTCTCACCCCCCACCCCTCTCTCTCACCCCACTCAGTCTCACCCCCGCCACCCCTCTCACTCTCAACCCCCCTCTCTCTCTCACCCCCTCTCTCTGAACCCCTCTTTCTCACCCCTTGTCTCTCACCCCCTCTCTCTCACTCCTCTCTCTCACTCCCTGTGTCTCTCACCCCCCTCTCTCACCACCCCAATCTCATCCCCTCTCTCTCACCACAGTCTCTCTCTGTCACCCCATTCTCATCCCTCCTCCCTCTCTCACCCCCTCACCCTTCTCCCTTTCTCTCTTACCTCGCGCGCTCTCTCTCTCTAACCCCTTCCCCTCTCACCCCTCTCGGTCATCCCCTCTCTCTCACACACTCTCTCTCACCCCTCTCTCTCAGAACTCTCTTTCTCTGTCAACCCCTCTCTCTCACTCCCTCTCTCGCTCACCGTCCCCCCTCACCACCCCCTCTCTCGCTCACCGTCCCCCTCTCACCACCCCCTCTCTCGCTCACTGTCCCCCTCTCACCACCCCCCTCTCAACACCCCTCAATCTCTCAACCCCTCTGCCTCTCACATCCATCTCTCTCTCACTCCCCTCTCTCTCACCCCTCTCTCTCCGTCACCCATCTCTCTCCCACCCCAATCTCATTCACATCCCCCTCTCTTGCACACACTCTCACACACCCTTGCTCTCTCACCCCTTCCTCTCTCCCACCATCTCTCTGCCTCTTTCTCATCCCCTCTCTCTCCTTCTCGCTCTCTCTCTCTCACCCCTCTCTGTCTCACCCCTCTCTCTCCCACCTCCCTCTCTCTCTCACACCTCCCTCTCTCTCAACCCTCTCTCTTACACCCCCCACCCCCTCTCTCTCACCTCCCCACCCCTCTCTCTCTCACCCTTCTCTCTTTCTCAACCCCTCTCTCTCAACCCCTCGCTCTCACTCCTCGCTCTCATCCCTCTCTTCCACACTCCCTCTCTCTCACTCCATCTCTCTCTCACCACCCCCTCTCTCAAACTCCCTCACTCTCATCCCCTCACTCTCTCACACCCTCACTCTCTCAACCCCTCTTTCTCTCACCCTCCTCTCTCTCTCACACGTCTCTCTCTCACTTCCTCTCTCTTTCACCCCCTTGTCTCTTACCACCCTCTCTCTCAACCCCCTTCACTCTCTCATCCCCTCACTCTCTCACACCCTCAATCTCTCATGCCCTCTCTCTTTCTCAAACCCTCTCTCTCACCCCCCTCTCTCTCATTCCCTCTCTCACCCCTCTCTCACACGCCCTCTCACACCCTTTTGCTCTTACCCCGCGCTCTCTCTAACCCCTCCCCCTCTCACTCACCCCTCTCTCTCTCACACTCTCTCAATCACACCATCTTCTTCTCACTCCACTCTCTCTCTTACCCCCTCCCCACTTTCTCTCTCTCAATCACCCATTGTCTCTCACCCCTCTCTCTAACTCCCTGTGTCTCTCACCCCACTCTCACCACCCCCTCTCTCAACCCCCCTCACTCTCTCATCCCCTCTCTCTCACCCCTCTCTCTCTCACCCCCTCTCACCCCTCCTCTCTCTCTCACCTCCTCACCCCTCCCTCTCTCACTCCCTTTCTCTCTTACCCTGCCCTCTCTCTCTAAACCCTCCCCCTCACCCCTCTCGCTCACCCCCTCTCTCACCCACTCTCTCTTACCCCTCGCTCTCTCGCCACTCTCTCTCACCCACTCTCTCTCTCACCCTCTCCTTCTCACTCCACTCTCTCTCTTACCCCCCACTTTTTCTCTCTCAATCAACCCTTCTCTCTCAACCCCTTCTCACCCCAGCCCCCTCTCTCTCCACCTCTCTCTGCCCCCTTTCTCTCCCCTCTCTCTGCCCCCTCTCTCTCCCCCTCTATTTCCCTCTGTCTCTCACACCCCCTCTCTCTCCATCCCATCTCACGCTCTCACCCCACTTTCTCGCTCTCAACCCACGTCTCTTTCTCTCCACCTCCTATTTCTCACACCCCTTCTCTCTCTCACACCCCTCTCTCAATCACACTCTCTCCTTCTAACTCCACTCTCTCTCTTACCCCCTCACCACTTTCTCTCTCTCAATCACCCCTTGTCTCTCAACCTCTCTGTCTCGCACCCTCTCTTCACCCACTCTCTCTTTCTCACTCAAGCTCTCTCTTTCTCACTTATACGCTCTCTTTTTCACTCACTCTCTCTCTTTCTCATCCCCTCTCTCTCACCCCCTCTCTCTCACCCCCTGTCTCTCTCACCCTCTCTCTCTCTGCCCCTCTCTCTCCCACCCTCTCTCTCCCCTCTCTCTCCCCTTCTCTCTACCCCCTCGCTTGCCTCCCACTCTCTACCGTTTCTCCCCCCTGTCTCTCACACCCCCACTCTCTCACTCCCATCTCACTCTCTCACCCCACTCTCTCTCTCTTAGCCCACGTCGCTCTCTCTTCCCCGCCTCTGCCTCACACACCTTCTCTCTCACATCCCTTCTCTCTCACATCCCTTCTCTCTCACACCCTGTTTCTCATCCTCTCTCTCTCACTTCCTCTCTCTCAGCCCCTCTCTCTCAACACCTCTCTCTCAGCTCCCTCTCTCCCCTCTCTCTCTCCCCTCCCTCTTCCCCCTCTCTCTCCACCCCTCACTCTGTCTCCCCCTCTCTCTCTCTCTTCCCCCCTCTCTTTCCCCCTCTCTCTCCCCCCTCCCCCTCTCTCTCCTCCTCTCTCTCTCCTCCTCTCACCCCTCTCTCTCACCCGCTCTCTCTCTCACACCCTCTCCTTCTCACTCCACTCTCTCTCTTACCCCCTCCCCATTTTCTCTCTCTCAATCACCCTTTGTCTCTTACACCCTCTCTCTCACACCTCTCTCTCACTCCCTCTGTGTCTAACCGCCCCCTCTCACCACACCCTCTCTCAACCCCCCTCACTCTCTCATCCCCTCTCGCTTATACCTCTCTCTGTCACCCCTCTTCCCTTTCACCCCCTCAACCCCACCCTCTCTCACACCCTTTCTTTCTCACCCCGCGCTCTCTCTCTTTAAAACCTCCCCCTCACCCCTCTCGCTCACCCCCTCTCTCTCACCCACTCTCTCTCTCACACCCTCTCCTTCTCACTCCACTCTCTCTCTTACCCCCCACCTTTTTCTCTCTCAATCAACCCTTCTCTCTAAACCCCTTCTCACCCCCACCCCCCTCTGTCTCCACCTCTCTCTGCCCCCCTCTCTCCCCTCCATCTCCCTCTGTCTCTCTCACCCTCACTCTTTCCATCCCATCTCACTCTCTCACCCCACTCTCTCACTCTCACCCCACGTCTCTCTCTCCCTCTCCACCCCTATTTCTCACACCCCTTCTCTCTCACACCCCTTCTCTCTCTCACCTCTTCTCGCTCTCACACCCCTTCTCTCTCACACCTTCTCTCTCTCTCACCCCTATCTCTCTCTCTCACACCGACTCTCTCTCAAACACACCCTCTCTCTCACACCCACTCCTTCACCCCCTCTTTCTCACCCCTCTCTCACTCCCCTCCCTCTCCTCCCCTCTCTCTCCCCTCTTCCCCCCACCCCTCTCTCTCCCCTGTCTCTCCCCACTCTCTCCCCCTCTCTCCCCCCTCTCTACACGCTTTCTCTCCAACCCCTCTCCCCCACTCTCTCTCTACCCCTCTCTCTACCCCCTTTTTCTCCACCTATCTCTCCCCACTCTCACACCCTCTCTCACCACCCCGTCTTTCACATCCCTCTCTCTCATCCCCCTCTCTCCCCCTCTCTCTGTCTCCCCTGCTATCTGTCCCCCCTCTCTCTGGCCCCCTCTCTCTGTTCCCCCCCTCAGTCCCCTCCTGTCCCTCCCTCTGTCCCCTCTCTCCCTGTCACTCTCTCTCTCTGTCCCCCTCTCTCTCTGTCCCCCCTCTCTCAGTCCCCCTCTCTCTGTTTCCCCCTCTGTTCCCCCCTCTGTGTCCCCCCTGTCCCCCCTCTCTCTGTCCCCCCTCTCTCTGTCCCCCTCTCTCAGTCCCCCTCTCTCTCTGTTCCCCCCTCAGTTCCCCCTCTCTGTGTCCCCCCCTCTGTCCCCTCTCTCTGTCCCCCTCTCTCTGCCCCCTCTCTCAGTTCCCCTCTCTCTGCTCCCACCTCTGTACCCCCCTCTGTACCCCACTCTCGCCCCCCTCTCTCTGTCCCCCCTCTCTCTGTCTCCCCCTCTCTCTGTCCCCCTCTCTCTCTGCCCCCTCTCTCTGCCCCCTCGCACTGTTCCCCGCTCTCTGTCCCCCATCTCTTTCACCCTCTCTCTGGCCCCTCTCTCCCCAACTCTGTCCCCCTCCCTCTGTCCCCCTCCCTCTGTCCCCCTCCCTCTGTTCTCCCTCTCTCTGTTCCCCCGCTCTGTCCCCCCCCTCTCTGTGCCCCCCCCGTCCCCCGTCTGTCCTCTCTCTCTCTGTCCCCTCTCTCTCTCTGTCCCCCTCTCTCTCTATCCCTCTCTCTCTCTGACCCCTCGCTCTGTCCCCCTCTCTCTGCCCCCCCACTCTGGTACGCCACGGTCCCCCCTCTGTCCTCTCTCTCTCTGACCCCCCCTCTGTCCCCCTCTCTCTCTGTCCCCCTCTCTCTGACCCCCCTCTCTCTGCCCACCCGTCGCCCTCTTTCTGCTCCCACTCTGTCACCATCTCTCTGTCCCCTCCCTCTGTCCCCCTCTCTCTGTCCCCCTCCCTCTGTCCCCCTCTCTCTGTCCCCGTCTCTTGGTCCCCCCCTCTGTCCGCATCTCTCTGCCCCCCTCTCCCTTTCGCACTCTCTCTGCCCCTTCTCTCACCCCGCTCTCTGACCCCCTCTCTCTGTCGCCCTCTCTCGGCCCCCTCTGTGTCACCGTCTCTCTGCCCCCCTCCCTCTGCCACCCCTCTCTCTGCCCCCCTCTCTCTGTCGCTCCTCTCTCTGTCCCCGCTCCTTCTCTCTCGCCCACTCTCTATCCCCCCTCTCTCTGTCCCCCTCTCTCTGTCCCCCTCTCCCTCTGTCCCCCGTCTCTCTGTTCCCCCCGCTTTGTTCCCCCCCCGTCCCCTCTCCTTGTCACCCTCTCTCTCTGTCCCCCTCTCTCTCTCTGCCTCACCTCTCTCAGTCCCCCTCTCTCTGTTCCCCCCTCTGTTCCCCCTCTGTCGCCCCCCTCTGTCCCCCTCTCTCTCTGGCCCCCTCTCTCTGTTCCCCCCTCAGTCCTCCCGTCCCCTCTCTCCCTGTCACCCTCTCTCTCTCTGTCCCCCTCTCTCTCTGTCCCTCCTCTCTCAGTCCCCCCTCTGTCGCCCCCCCTCTGTCCCCCCTCACTCTGTCCCCCCTCTCTCTGTCCCTCTCTCTCTCTGCCCCTCTCTCTGCCCCCTCGCATTGTTCCCCGCTCTCTGTCCCCCCATCTCTATCGCCCTCTCTCTGCCCCTCTCTCTCCTCCACTCTGTACCCTCCATCTGTACCCCTCCCTCTGACCCCTCCCTCTGTCCCCCTCCCTCTGTTCTCCCTCTCTCTGTCCACCCCCTCTGTCCCCCTCTCTCTGCCCCCCCCCCCACTCTGGCCCCCCAATCCCCCTCTGTCCCACTCTCTCTCTGACCCCCTCTCTCTCTGTCCCCCTCTCTCTCTGCCCCCCTCTCTCTGCCCCCTCGCTCTGTTCCCCGCTCTCTGTTCCCCCATCTCTATCGCCCTCTCTCTGCCCCCTCTCTGTCACCGTCTCTCTGACCCCCCTCTCTGCCCCCTCTCTGTCACCGTCTCTCTTTCCCTCCTCTCTCTGTCGCCCTCTCTCTGCCCCCTCTCTGTCACCGTCTCTCTTTCCCCCCTCTCTCTGTCCCCTCCTCACTGCCCCCTCTCTGTCACCGTCTCTCTTTCCCCCCTCTCTCTGTCCCCGTCTCTCTGCCCCCTCTCTCAGTCCACCCTCTCTCTGTCCCAAACCTCTGTCCACCCTTCTCTGTAGCCCTCTCTCTGCTCCCTCTCAGTCACCATCTCGCTGTTCACCCCCCGTCCACCCCTCTCTGTCCCCCTCTCTCTGTCGCACTTTCTGTCACCGTCTCTCTGTCGCTCTCTCTCTGCCCACCTCTCTCTCTGATCCCATCTCTCTTTCTACCCCCCGCTCTGTCCCCCTCTCTCTGTCCCCCCACTCTGTCCTCGCACACTCTGTCCCCCTCTCTCTGTCCCCTTCTCTCTGTCCCCCTCCCTCTGTCCCCCTATCTCTGTCCCCGCCTCTGTCCCCCATCTCTCTGTAGCCTCTCTCTCTCTTTTCCCCCCTCTCTCTGTCCCCCTCTCTCTCTGTTCCCCCCTCTCTCTTACCCCCTCTCTCTCTGTCCCCCTCTCTCTGTCGCCATATCTGTCACCGTCTCTCTGTCACTCTCTCTCTGTCCCCCTCTCTCTGTGCCCCCTCTCTGTCCCCGGTCACTCTGTCCCCCTCTCTCTGTCCCCCCTCCCTCTGTCGCCCTCTTTCTGACCCCCTCTCTCTGTCCCCCTTTCTCTGTCCCCCTCTCTCTGTCCCCCTTTCTCTGTCCCCCTCTCTCTTTCGCCCTCTTTCTGACCCCCTCTTTCTCTGTCCTCCCCTCTCTGTCCCCCTCTCTCTGCCCCCTCCCATTCACCATTCCTCTGTCCCCCCTCCCTCTGTCCCCCTCCCTCTGTCCCCCTTTCTCTGTTCCCCCTCACTCTGACCCCCTCACGCTGTGTCCCCCTCTCTCTCTGTCCCCCTCTCTCTGTCGCCATATCTGTCACCGTCACTCTGTCCCTCTCTCTCTGTCCCCCCTCTCTCTGTCCCCCTCACTCTGTACCCCCTCTCTCTGTCCCCCTCTCTCGGTCCCCCTCTCTGTCCCCCCTCTCTCTGTCCCCCTCTCTCTGTCCCCCTCTCTGTCCCCCCTCTCTCTGTCCCCCCGCTCTGTGACCCCTCTCTCTGTCCCCCTCTCTCTGCCCACTCTCTCTTTCCCCTCTCTCTCTGCCCCCCCCTCTGTCCCCCCCTCTCTGTCCCTCTCTCTCTCTGTCCCCCTCTCTCTCTGACCCCCCCTCTCACTGTCCCCCTCTCTGTCCCCCCTTTCTCTGTCCCCCTCTCTCTCCCACCCGGCTCTCTCTGTCCCTCCTTCTCGCTGTCCCCTCTCTCTGTCGCGATCTCTGTGGCCCTCTCTGTCACCTCTCTCTGTGTCCCCGTCTCTCTGTCCCACTCTCTCTGTTCCCTCTCTCTCTGTCCCCGTGCTCTCTCTGTCCGCATCTCTTTCTGTTCCCCCTCTCTATCCCTCCTCTCTCTGTCCACTCCCTCTCCGTCCACCCCTCCCCCCCGTTCCCCTCTCAGTCCATCTCCCTCTCTCTGTCCCCCAGTCTCTGTCCCCGGCTCACTGTCCCCCTCTCTCTGTCGCCATATCTGTCACCGTCTCTCTGTCACTCTCTCTCTGTCCACCCCTCTCTCTGCCCCCCCTCTCTGTCCCCCTCTCTCTGTCCCCCATCCCTCTGTCGCCCTCTTTCTGACCCCCTCTCTCTGTCCCCCTTTCTCTGTCCCCCTCTCTCTTTCGCCCGCTTTCTGACCCCCTCTTTCTCTGTCCTCCCCTCTCTGTCTCCCTCTCTCTGCCCCCTGCCATTCACCATTTCTCTGTCCCCCCCTCCCTCTGTCCCCCTCCCTCTGTTCCCCCTCACTCTGACCCCCTCACTCTGTGTCCCCATCTCTCTCTGTCCCCCAGTCTCTGTCCCCGGCTCACTGTACCCCTCTCTCTGACGGACTCTCTCTCCCCAACACTGTACCCCTCTCTCAGTCCCCCATTCTCTGTTCCCCCTCCCTCTGTCCCGCTCTCTCTGTCCCCCTCCCTCTGTCGCCCTCTTTCTGCCCCTCTCTCTGTCCCCATCTCTCTCTGTCCCCCTCTCTCTGTCCCCTCTGTCTGTCCCACTATCTCTGTAGCCCTCTCTCTCCCCTCCCTTTCCCCCACTCTGTCCCCCACTCTCTCTGCCCCCACTCTCTGTCCCCCCTCCCTATGACCCCCTCTATCTCCCCCTCTCTCTGTCCCCCCCTCTCTGTCCCCTCCCTCTGTCCCCCTCTCTGTGCCCCCTCTCTGTCCCCGCTCACTCTGTCCCCCTCTCTCTGTCCCCCATCCCTCTGTCGCCCTCTTTCTGACCCCCTCTCTCTGTCCCCCTTTCTCTGTCCCGCTCTCTCTTTCGCCCTCTTTCTGACCCCCTCTTTCTCTGTCCTCCCTTCTCTGTCCCCCTCTCTCTGCCCCCTCCCATTCACCATTTCTCTGTCCCCCCTCTCTCTATCCCCCTCTCTCTGTCCCCTCTCTCTGTTCCCCCTCTCTCTGTCCCCCTCTCTCTGTCCCCCTCTCTCTGTCCCCCTCTCTCTGTCGCCATATCTGTCACCGTCTCTCTGTCCCTCTCTCTCTGTCCCCCCTCTCTCTGTCCCCCTTTCTGTCACCCCTCTCTCTGTCCCCCCTCTCTCTGTCCCCCCTCTCTCTGTCCCCCTCTCTCTGTCCCCCTCTCTGTCCCCCCTCTCACTGTCCCCCTCTCTCTGTTCCCCCCTCTCTCTGTCCCCCTCTCTCTGTCCCCCTCGCTCTCTGCCCACTCTCTCTTTCCCCTCTCTCTGTCCCCCCTCTCTGTCCCCATCTCTCTCTGTCCCCCTCTCTCTGTCCCCTCTGTCTGTCCCGCTATCTGTGTAGCCCTCTCTCTCCCCCTCCCTTTCCCCCACTCTGTCCCCCACTCTCTCTGCCCCCACTCTCTGTCCCCCCTCCCTATGACCCCCTCTATCTCCCCCTCTCTCTGTCCCCCTCTCTCTGACTCCCTCTCTCTGACCCCCTCTATCCACCCCTCTCTCTGTCCCACCCTCTCTCTCTGTCCCCCCTCTCTCTCTGTCCCCGTCTCTCTGTCCCCATGCTCTCTCTGTCCCCATCTCTTACTGTCCCCCCTCTGTCCCTCCACGCTCTGTCCTCTCCCCCCCCTGTACCGCACGACCCCATCTGTCACACTCTCTCTGACCCTCTCTCTGTTCCCCTCTCTCTTCCCCCTCTCTCTGTCCCCTCCCTCTGTCCCCCTCTCTGTGCCCCCTCTCTGTCCCCGCTCACTCTGTCCCCCTCTCTCTGTCCCCCATCCCTCTGTCGCCCTCTTTCTGACCCCCTCTCTCTGTCCCCCTTTCTCTGTCCCGCTCTCTCTTTCGCCCTCTTTCTGACCCCCTCTTTCTCTGTCCTCCCTTCTCTGTCCCCCTCTCTCTGCCCCCTCCCATTCACCATTTCTCTGTCCCCCCTCTCTCTGTCCCCCTCTCTCTGTCCCGGCTCTCTGTCCCCCGCTCTCTGTCCCCCTCTCTCTGTCCCCCTCTCTCTGTCGCCATATCTGTCACCGTCTCTCTGTCACTCTCTCTCTGTCCACCCCTCTCTCTGCCCCCCCTCTCTGTCCCCCTCTCTCTGTCCCCCATCCCTCTGTCGCCCTCTTTCTGACCCCCTCTCTCTGTCCCCCTTTCTCTGTCCCCCTCTCTCTTTCGCCCGCTTTCTGACCCCCTCTTTCTCTGTCCTCCCCTCTCTGTCTCCCTCTCTCTGCCCCCTGCCATTCACCATTTCTCTGTCCCCCCTCCCTCTGTCCCCCTCCCTCTGTTCCCCCTCACTCTGACCCCCTCACTCTGTGTCCCCATCTCTCTCTGTCCCCCAGTCTCTGTCCCCGGCTCACTGTACCCCTCTCTCTGACGGACTCTCTCTCCCCAACACTGTACCCCTCTCTCAGTCCCCCATTCTCTGTTCCCCCTCCCTCTGTCCCGCTCTCTCTGTCCCCCTCCCTCTGTCCCCCTCTCTCTGTCCCCTCTGTCTGTCCCACTATCTCTGTAGCCCTCTCTCTCCCCTCCCTTTCCCCCACTCTGTCCCCCACTCTCTCTGCCCCCACTCTCTGTCCCCCCTCCCTATGACCCCCTCTATCTCCCCCTCCCTCTGTCCCCCTCTCTGTGCCCCCTCTCTGTCCCCGCTCATTCTGTCCCCCTCTCTCTGTCCCCCATCCCTCTGTCGCCCTCTTTCTGACCCCCTCTCTCTGTCCCCCTTTCTCTGTCCCGCTCTCTCTTTCGCCCTCTTTCTGACCCCCTCTTTCTCTGTCCTCCCTTCTCTGTCCCCCTCTCTCTGCCCCCTCCCATTCACCATTTCTCTGTCCCCCCTCTCTCTCTGTCCCCCTCTCTCTGTCCCCTCTCTCTGTTCCCCCTCTCTCTGTCCCCCTCTCTCTGTCCCCCTCTCTCTGTCCCCCTCTCTCTGTCGCCATATCTGTCACCGTCTCTCTGTCCCTCTCTCTCTGTCCCCCCTCTCTCTGTCCCCCTTTCTGTCACCCCTCTCTCTGTCCCCCCTCTCTCTGTCCCCCCTCTCTCTGTCCCCCTCTCTCTGTCCCCCTCTCTGTCCCCCCTCTCACTGTCCCCCTCTCTCTGTTCCCCCCTCTCTCTGTCCCCCTCTCTCTGTCCCCCTCGCTCTCTGCCCACTCTCTCTTTCCCCTCTCTCTGTCCCCCCTCTCTGTCCCCATCTCTCTCTGTCCCCTCTGTCTGTCCCGCTATCTCTGTAGCCCTCTCTCTCCCCCTCCCTTTCCCCCACTCTGTCCCCCACTCTCTCTGCCCCCACTCTCTGTCCCCCCTCCCTATGACCCCCTCTATCTCCCCCTCTCTCTGTCCCCCTCTCTCTGACTCCCTCTCTCTGACCCCCTCTATCCACCCCTCTCTCTGTCCCACCCTCTCTCTCTGTCCCCCCTCTCTCTCTGTCCCCGTCTCTCTGTCCCCATGCTCTCTCTGTCCCCATCTCTTACTGTCCCCCCTCTGTCCCTCCACGCTCTGTCCTCTCCCCCTCCTGTACCGCACGACACCATCTGTCACACTCTCTCTGACCCTCTCCCTGTCCCCCTCTCTCTTCCCCCTCTCTCTGTCCCCTCCCTCTGTCCCCCTCTCTGTGCCCCCTCTCTGTCCCCGCTCACTCTGTCCCCCTCTCTCTGTCCCCCATCCCTCTGTCGCCCTCTTTCTGACCCCCTCTCTCTGTCCCCCTTTCTCTGTCCCGCTCTCTCTTTCGCCCTCTTTCTGACCCCCTCTTTCTCTGTCCTCCCTTCTCTGTCCCCCTCTCTCTGCCCCCTCCCATTCACCATTTCTCTGTCCCCCCTCTCTCTGTCCCCCCTCTCTGTCCCCCGCTCTCTGTCCCGCTCTCTCTATCCCCCTCTCTCTGTCCCCCCCTCTCTTTCACCCTCTCTCTGACCCCCTCTCCCTTTCACCCTCTCTCTGTCCCCCTCTCTCTGTCCCCCTCTCTCTGTCCCCGTCTCTCTGTCCCCATCTCTCTGTCCCCCCTCTCTCTGTCCCCCCCTCTCTTTCACCCTCTCTCTGACCCCCTCTCCCTTTCACCCTCTCTCTGACCCCCTCTCCCTTTCACCCTCTCTCTGACCCCCTCTCCCTTTCACCCTCTCTCTGTCCCCCTCTCTCTGTCCCCCCTCTCTCTGTCCCCATCTCTCTGTCCCCGCTCTCTCTGTTCCCCGCTCTCTGTCCCCCTCTCTCTGTCCCCATCTCTCTGTCCCCCCTCTCTCTGTCCCCCTCTCTCTGTCCCCCCTCTCTCTGTCCCCATCTCTCTCTTTCCCCCCTCTCTCTGTCCCCCTCTCTCTGTCCCCCTCTCTCTCTTTCCCCCCTCTCTCTGTCCCCCTCTCTCTGTCCCCCCTCTCTCTGTCCCCATCTCTCTGCCTCCCTCTCTCTGTCCCCCTCTCTCTGTCCCCCCTCTCTCTGTCCCCCTCTCTCTGTCCCCCCTCTCTCTGTCCCCCCTCTCTCTGTCCCCCTCTCTCTGTCCCCCCTCTCTCTGTCCCCATCTCTCTGCCTCCCTCTCTCTGTCCCCCTCTCTCTGTCCCCCTCTCTCTCTTTCCCCCCTCTCTCTGTCCCCCTCTCTCTGTCCCCCCTCTCTCTGTCCCCATCTCTCTGCCTCCCTCTCTCTGTCCCCCTCTCTCTGTCCCCCCTCTCTCTGTCCCCCTCTCTCTGTCCCCCCTCTCTCTGTCCCCCCTCTCTCTGTCCCCCTCTCTCTGTCCCCCCTCTCTCTGTCCCCATCTCTCTGCCTCCCTCTCTCTGTCCCCCCTCTCTCTGTTCCCCGCTCTCTGTCCCCGTCTCTCTGTCCCCCTCTCTCTGTCCCCATCTCTCTGTCCCCCTCTCTCTGTCCCCCCTCTCTCTGTCCCCCTCTCTCTGTCCCCACTCCCTCTGACCCCCTCTATCTTCCCCACTCTCTGTCCCCCTCTCCCTGTCCCCTCTCTGTCCCCCTCTCTCTCTGTCCCCCTCTCTCTGTCCCTCCTCTCTCTGTGCCCCCTCTCTCTGCCCCCTGTCTCCCCCACTCTCTCCCCATTCTCTCCCCACTCTGTCCTCCCCTGTCTGCCCCCCTCTCTATGTTGCCCTCTCTCTGTCCCTCCTCTCTCTGTCCCCCCTCTCTCTGCCCCCTCTCTCCCCCACTCTCTCCCCCATTCTCTCCCCCACTCTGTCCTCCCCTCTCTGTCCCCCTCTCTATGTTGCCCTCTCTCTGTCCCTCCTCTCTCTGTCCCCCTCTCTCTGTAGCCCTCTCTCTCCCCCACTCTCTGTGCCCCACTCTTTGTTCCCCTGTCTCTGTCCCCCTCTCTATGTTGCCCTCTCTCTGTCCAACTCTCTCTCTGACCCCTCTCACTGATGCCCTCTACCACCCCCGCTCTCTGTCCCCCGCTTTCTGTCCCCCTCTCTCTGTTCCCCTCGCTCTCCATCCCCCTCTTTCTATGTCCCCCCCCCGTTCCCCCTCTTTCTGTCCCCCTCTGTCTGTCCCTCTCTCTCTCTGTCCCCCTCTCTCTCTGTCCCCCGTCTCTGTACCCCTCTCTCTCTGTCCCCCTCTCTCTGTCCCCCCCTCTCTCTGTCCCCCTCTCTCTGTCCCCCTCTCTCTCTGTCCCCCGTATCTGTCCCCCTCTATCTCTGTCCCACTCTCTCTGCCCCCCCTCTCTTTCCCCCTCTCTCTGTCCCCCTCTCTCTCTGTCCCCCTCTCTCTGTCCCCCTCTCTCTGTCCCCCTCTCTCTGACCCCGCTCTCTCTGACCCCTCTTCCCCCTCTCTCTGCCCCCTCTCTCTCTGTCCCCCTCTCTCTGTCCCCCTCTCTCTGACCCCGCTCTCTCTGCCCCCTCTTCCCCCTCTCTCTGTCCCCCTCTCTCTGTCCCCCTCTCTCTGACCCCGCTCTCTCTGCCCCCTCTTCCCCCTCTCTCTGTCCCCCTCTCTCTGCCCCCTCTCTCTCTGTCCCCCTCTCTCTGTCCCTCCTCTCACTACACCCCCTCTGTCGCCCTCTCTCTGCCCCTACTCTGTCACAATCTCTCTGTCCCCTCTCCCTCTGTTCCCTCTCGCTCTGTCCCCCTCTCTCTGCCCCCCCCCCCACTCTGGTGCCCCCCCATCCCCCTTCTGACCCCTCTCTCTCTGTCCCCCCCCCCTCTCTCTCCCCCTCTCTCTCTGACCCCCTCTCTCTGCCCCCTCGCTCTGTTCCCCGCTCTCTGTTCCCCCATCTCTATCGCCCTCTCTCTAACCCTCTCTGTCACCGTCTCTCTGTCCCCCTCTCAGTCACCATCTCTCTGTTCGCCCCCCCCCACCCCGTCCACCCCTCTCTGTCGCCCGCTCTCGGCCCCCTCTCTTTCACAGTTTCTCTGTCCCCTCTCTCTCTATCCCCCTCGTCCCATCCTCTCTCTGTCCCCCCCTCACTGTCCCCCTCTTTGTTGGCCTCTCTCTGCCCCTGCTCTGTCACCGTTTCTCTGCCCCTTCTCTCTCTGTCCCCCCCTCTCTCTGTCCCCTCTCTCTCTCTCTGTCCCACTCTTTCTGCCCCCTCTCTCTCTCCCCCCTCTGCCCCCCCTCTCGGTCCCCCCCTCTCTCTGTACACCCTCTCTCTGTCCCCGCTCTCTCTGTCCCCCGCTCTCTGTCCCCCTCTCTCTGTCCCCCTCTTTCTGTCTCTATCTCTCTGTACCCCCTCTCTCTGTCCCCCCTCTCTCTGTCCCCCTCTCTCTGTCCCCCTCTATCTTCCCCACTCTCTGTCCCCCTCTCCCTGTCCCCTCACTGTCCCCCTCTCTCTCTGTCCCCTCTCTCTGTCCCTCCTCTCTCTGTGCCCCCTCTCTCTGCCCCCTGTCTCCCACACTCTCTCCCCCATTCTCTCCCCACTCTGTCCTCCCCTCTCTGTCCCCCTCTCTATGTTGCCATCTCTCTGTCCCTCCTCTCTCTGTCCCCCTCTCTCTGTAGCCCTCTCTCTCCCCCACTCTCTGTGCCCCACTCTCTGTTCCCCTCTCTCTGTCCCCCTCTCTATGTTGCCCTCTCTCTGTCCCACTCTCTCTCTGACCCCTCTCACTGATGCGCTCTACCACCCCCGCTCTCTGTTCCCCCCGCTCTCCGTCCCCCTCTTTCTTTGTCCCACCCTCTCTGTTCCCCCCTCTCTGTCCCCCTCTCTCTCTGTCCCCCCTCTCTTTCCCCCTCTCTCTGTCCCCCTCTCTCTCTGTCCCCCTCTCTCTGTCCCCCTCTCTCTGTCCCACTCTCTCTCTGTCCCCCGTCTCTGTCCCCCTCTCTCTCTGTCCCCCTCTCTCGGTCCCCCTCTCTCTCTGCCCCCCGTCTCTGTCCCCCTCTCTCTCTGTCCCTCTCTCTCTGCTCCCCCTCTCTCTCCCACTCTTTCTCTCTCTCTCTGTCCCCCTCTCTCTGACCCCCTCTCTCTCTGCCCACTCTCTGTCCCTCTCTCTCTCTGCCCCCCCCTCCCACTCTGACCCCCTCTCTCTGGCCCCTCGCTCTGTTACCCGCTCTCTGTTCCCCCATCTCTATCACCCTCTCTCTAACCCCCTCTGTCACCGTCTCTGTCCCCCCTCTCTCTGTCCCCCTCTCTCTCTGCCCACTCTCTGTCCCTCTCTCTCTCTGCCCCCCCCTCCCACTCTGACCCCCTCTCTCTGGCCCCCTCTCTCTGTCTCCCCCTCTCTCTCTCTGCCCCCCTCTTTCCCCCTCTCTCTGTCCCCCTCTCTCTGTCCCTCCTCTCACTACACCCCCTCTGTCGCTCTCTCTCTGCCCTTACTCTGTCACCATCTCTCTGTCCCCTCTCGCTCTGTCCCCCTCTCTCTGTCCCCCCACTCTGGTCCCCCCCATCCCCCTTCTGTCCTCTTTCTCACTGTCCCCTCTCTCTCTCTGACCCCCTCTCTCTGCCCCCTCGCTCTGTTACCCGCTCTCTGTTCCCCCATCTCTATCACCCTCTCTCTAACCCCCTCTGTCACCGTCTCTGTCCCCCCTCTCTCTGTCCCCCTCTCTGTCCCCCCTCTCTCTGTAGCCCCTCTCTCTGTCCCCCCTCTCTGTCTCCCTCTCTCTGCCCCCTCCCAGTCACCATCTCTCTGTCCCCCCTCACTCTGTCCCCCTCCCTCTGCCCCCCTCCCTCTGTCCCCTCTCTCTGTGCCCCCTCTCTCTGTCCCCCTCCCTCTGTCCCCCTCCCTCTGTCCCCCTCCCTCTGGCCCCCTCTCTCTGTCCCCCTCCCTCTGGCCCCCTCTCTCTGTCCCCCCTCTCTCTGTCCCCCTCTCTCTGTCCCCCCTCCCTCTGTACCCCCTCCCTCTGTCCCCCTCTCTCTGTCCCCTTCCCTCTGTCCCCCTCTCTCTGTCCCCCTCTCTCTGTCCCCCCTCTCTCTGCCCCCCTCCTTTCTGACCCCCTTTCTCTCTGTACCCCCTCTCTCTGTGTACCCCTCTCTCTTTGACCCCCTCTCTCTCTGCCCCCTCGCTCTGTTCCCCGCTCTCTGTCCCCCCAAATCTATCGCCCTCTCTCTGCCCCCTCTCTGTCACTGTCTCTTTGTCCCCCCTCTCTCTGTCCCCGTCTCTCTGGCCCCCGCTCAGTCCACCCTCTCTCTGTTCAAAACCTCTGTCCCCCTCTCACTGTCTCCCCTCCGACTGTCCCCCTCATTCTGTCCCACTCTCTCTGTCGCCTTCTTTCTGACCCCCTCTCTCTCTGTGCCCCCCTCTGTGTCCTCCTCTCTCTGCCCCCTCCTAGTCACCATCTCTCTGCCCCCCTCTCTCTGTCCCCCACCCTCTGTCCCCTCTCTCTGTCCCCCCTCCCTCTGCCCCCCTCAGGCTGTCCCTCTCTCTCTGTCCCCCGTCTATCTGTCCCCCTCTCTCTGTCCCGCTCTCTCTGTCCGCTCGCCCTCTGTCCCCCTCCCTCTGTCCATCCCTCTCTGTCCCCCTCTCTCTGTCGCCCTCTCTGTCACCGTCTCTCTGTCCTCCCTCGGTCTGTCCCCCTCCCTCTGTCCCCCTCTCTCTGTCCCCCCCTCTCTCTGTCCACCCCCCGTCCCCCTCTCTCTGTCCCCCTCTCTCTGTCCCCCTCTCTCTGTCGCCATACCTGTCACCGTCTCTCTGTACCTCTCTCTCTGTCCACCCCTCTCTCTGTCCCCATCTCTCTCTGTCTCCCCCCTCTATCAACCCCTCTCTGCCCCCCTCTCTGTCCCCTCTCTCTGTCCAGCCTGTCTGTCCCCGATCACTCTGTCCCCCTCTCTCTGTCCCCCCTCTCTGTGCCCCCTCTCTGTCCCCCTCTCTCTCTGTTCCCCCTCTCTCTGTCCCCCTCTCTCTGTCCCCCTCTCTCTGTCCCCCTCTCTCTGCCCCCCTCTCTGTGTCGTCATATCTGTCACCGTCTCTCTGTACCTCTCTCTCTGTCCACCCCTCTCTCTGTCCCCATCTCTCTCTGTCCCCCCCTCTCTATCAACCCCTCTCTGTGCCCCCCTCTGTCCCCCTCTCTCTCTGTTCCCCCTCTCTCTGTCCCCCTCTCTCTGTCCCCCGCTCTCTGTCCCCCTCTCTGTGTCGCCATATCTGTCACCGTCTCTCTGTACCTCTCTCTCTGTCCCCCCTCACTCTGTCCCCCTCCCTCTGTCCGCCTCCCTCTGTCCCCCTCTCTCTGTCCCCCTCTCTCTGTCCCCCTCTCTGTCCCCCCTCTCTCTGTAGCCCCTCTCTCTGTCCCCCCTCTCTGTCTCCCTCTCTCTGCCCCCTTCCAGTCACCATCTCTGTCCCCCCTCCCTCTGTCCCCCTCCCTCTGTCCCCCTCTCTCTGTCCCCCTCTCTGTCTCCCTCTCTCTGCCCCCTCCCAGTCACCATCTCTGTCCCCCTCTCTCTGTCCCCCTCTCTGTGTCGCCATATCTGTCACCGTCTCTCTGTACCTCTCTCTCTGTCCACCCCTCTCTCTGGCCCATCTCTCTCTGTCTCCCCCTCTCTATCAACCCCTCTCTGTGCCCCCCTCTCTCTGTTCCCCCTCTCTCTGTCCCCCTCTCTCTGTCCCCCTCTCTCTGTCCCCCTCTCTCTGTCCACCTCTCTGTGTCGCCATATCTGTCACCGTCTCTCTGTACCTCTCTCTCTGTCACCCCTCTCTCTGTCCCCCCTCTCTCTGTTCCCCCTCTCTCTGTCGCCATATCTGTCACCGTCTCTCTGTACCTCTCTCTCTGTTCGCCCCTCTCTGCCCCCCCCTCTGTCCCCCGTCTCTGTCCCCCTCTCTCTGTCCCCCCTCTCTGTCCCCGCTCACTCTGTCCCCCTCTCTCTGTCCCACCTCCCACTGTCCCCCTCATTCTGTCCCCCTCTCGCTGTCACCTTCTTTCTGACCCCCCTCTCTTTGTGCCACCCCGTGTCCCCCCTCTCTGCCCCCTCCTAGTCACCATCACTCTGTCCCCCTCTCGCTGTCCCCCCTCCCTCTGTCCCCCTCTCTCTGTCCCCCCTCTCTGTCTCCCTCTCTCTGCCCCCTCCCAGTCACCATCTCTCTGTCCCCCCCTCTGTTCCCCTCTCTCTGTCCCCCCTCTCTGTGCCCCCCTCTCTGTCCCCCCTCTCTCTGTTCCCCCTCTCTCTGTCCCCCTCTCTCTGTCCCCATCTCTCTGTCGCCATATCTGTCACCGTCTCTCTGTACCTCTCTCTCTGTCCACCCCTCTCTCTGTCACCCTCTCTCTGTCCCCACCTCTCTATCAACCCCGCTCTGTCCCCCCTCTCTGTCCACCCTGTCTGTCCCCACTCACTCTGTCCCCCTCTCTCTGTCCCCCCTCTCTGTTCCCCCACTCTCTGTCCCCCTCTCTCTGTCCCCCTCTCTCTGTCCCCCTCGCTCTGTCGCCATATCTGTCACCGTCTCTCTGTACCTCTCTCTCTGTCCACCCCTCTCTCTGTCCACATCTCTCTCTGTCCCCCCCCTCTCTATCAATCCCTCTCTGTCCCCCCTCTCTGTCCCCCTCTCTCTGTCCCACCCTGTCTGTCCCCGCTCACTCTGTCCCCCTCTCTCTGTCCCCCCTCCCTCTGTCCCCCTCCTTCTGTCCCCCTCTCTCTGTCCCCCTCTCTCTGACCCCGCTCTCTCTGCCCCCCTCTTCCCCCTCTCTCTGTCCCCCTCTCTGTCCCCCCTCTCTCTGTAGCCCCTCTCTCTGTCCCCCCTCTCTGTCTCCCTCTCTCTGCCCCCTCCCAGTCACCATCTCTGTCCCCCCTCCCTCTGTCCCCATCCCTCTGTCCCCCTCTCTCTGTCCCCCTCTCTGTCTCCCTCTCTCTGACCCCTCCCAGTCACCATCTCTGTCCCCCCTCCCTCTGTCCCCCTCCCTCTGTCCCCCTCTCTCTGTCCCCCTCACTCTGTCCCCCCTCTCTGTCACCATTTCTTTGTTCCCCCACGTCCACCCCTCCCTGTCGCCCTCTCTCTGTCCCCCTCTCTCTGTCCCCCTCTCTCTGTCCCCCCTCTCTGTCACCATTTCTTTGTTCCCCCCCGTCCACCCCTCTCTGCCCCCCTCTCTCCATCGCCCTCTCTGTCCCCCTCTCTCTGTCTTCCCTCGGTCTGTCCCCCTCCCTCTGTTCCCCTCTGTCTGTACTCCCTCGGTCTGTCCCCCTCCCTCTGCCCGCCTCTCTCTGTCCCCCTCCCTCTGTCCCCCTCTCTCTGTCCCCCTCTCTCTGTCGCCATATCTGTCACCGTCTCTCTGTACCTCTCTCTCTGTCCCCCCCTCTCTGTCCCCCTCTCTCTGTCCCCCTCTCTCTGTCCCCCTCTCTCTGTACCCCCCTCTCTATCAACCCCTGTCTGTCCCACCTCTCTGTCCCCCCTCTCTCTGTCCAGCCTGTCTGTCCCCGATCACTCTGTCCCCCTCTCTCTTTCCCCCCCTCTGTGCCCCCTCTCTGTACCCCTCTCTCTCTGTTCACACTCTCTCTGTCCCCCTCTCTCTGTCCCCCTCTCTCTGTCGCCATATCTGTCACCGTCTCTCTGTACCTCTCTCTCTGTCCACCCCTCTCTCTTTCCCCATCTCTCTCTGTCCCCCCCTCACTATCAACCCCTCTCTGCCCCCCTCCCTCTGTCCCCCTCCTTCTGTCCCCCTCTCTCTGTCACCTTCTTATTGACACCCTCTCTCTCTGTCCCCCTCTCTCTGTCCCCCTCTCTCTGTCCCCCTCTCTGTCCCCGCTCTCTCTGTATCCCCTCTCTCTGACCCCCTCACTGTCCCCCTCTCTCTCTGACCCCCTCTCTCTGTAGCCCCTCTCTCTGTACCCCCTCTCTGTCTCCCTCTCTCTGCCCCCTCCCAGTCACCATCTTTGTCTGCCTCCTCTGTCCCCCTCCCTCTGTCCCCCTCTCTCTGTCCCCCTCTCTCTGTCCCCCCTCTCTGTCACCATTTCTTTGTTCCCCCACGTCCACCCCTCCCTGTCGCCCTCTCTCTGTCTCCCTCTCTCTGTCCCCCTCTCTCTGTCCCCCTCTCTCTGTCCCACCTCTCTGTCACCATTTCTTTGTTCTCCCCCGTCCACCCCTCTCTGTCCCCCTCTCTCCTTCGCCCTCTCTGTCCCCCTCTCTCTGTCCTCCCTCGGTCTGTCCCCCTCCCTCTGTTCCCCACTGTCTGTACTCCCTCGGTCTGTCCCCCTCCCTCTGCCCGCCTCTCTCTGTCCCCCTCTCTCTGTCCCCCTCTCTCTGTCGCCATATCTGTCATCGTCTCTCTGTACCTCTCTCTCTGTCCCCATCTCTCTCTGTCCCCCCCTCTCTATCAACCCCTCTCTGTCCCACCTCTCTGTCCCCCTCTGTCTGTCCAGCCTGTCTGTCACCGATCACTCTGTCCCCCTCTCTCTGTACCCCCCCTGTGCCCCCTCTCTGTACCCCTCTCTCTCTGTTCCCACTCTCTCTGTCCCCCTCTCTCTGTCGCCCTCTCTGTCACCGTCTCTCTGTCCTACCTCGGTCTGTCCACCTCCCTCTGTCCCCCTCTCTCTGTCCCCCCTCTCTCTGTCCCCCCCCCTCTGTCCCCCTCTCTCTGTCCCCCTCTCTCTGTCCCCCTCTCTCTGTCGCCATATCTGTCACCGTCTCACTGTACCTCTCTCTCTGTCCATCCCTCTCTCTGTCCCCATCTCTCTTTGTACCCCCCTCTCTATCAACCCCTCTCTGCCCCCCCTCTCTGTCCCCATCTCTCTCTGTCCCCCCCTCTCTATCAACCCCTCTCTGTCCCACCTCTCTGTCCCCCTCTGTCTGTCCAGCCTGTCTGTCCCCGATCACTCTGTCCCCCTCTCTCTGTCCCCCCTCTCTGTGCCCCCTCTCTGTCCCCCTCTCTCTCTGTTCCCACTCTCTCTGTCCCCCTCTCTCTGTCCCCCCTCTCTGTTCCCCCACTCTCTGTCCCCCTCTCTCTGTCCCCCTCTCTCTGTCCCCCTCTCTCTGTCGCCATATCTGTCACCGTCTCTCTGTACCTCTCTCTCTGTCCACCCCTCTCTCTGTCCCCATCTCTATCTGTCCCCCCCTCTGTGCCCCCTCTCTGTACCCCTCTCTCTCTGTTCACACTCTCTCTGTCCCCCTCTCTCTGTCCCCCTCTCTCTGTCGCCATATCTGTCACCGTCTCTCTGGACCTCTCTCTCTGTCCACCCCGCTCTCTGTCCCCATCTCTATCTGTCCCCCCCTCTCTATCAACCCCTCTCTGTCCCCCCTCTCTGTACCCCTCTCTCTGCACACCCTGTCTGTCCCCGCTCACTCTGTCCCCCTCTCTCTGACCCCCCTCCCTCTGTCCCCCTCCTTCTGTCCCCCTCTCTCTGTCACCTTCTTATTGTCACCCTCTCTCTCTGTCCCCCTCTCTCTGTCCCCCTCTCTCTGTCCCCCTCTCTGTCTTCCTCTCTCTGCCCCCTCCCAGTCACCATCTCTGTCTCCCCTCCCTCTGTCCCCCTCCCTCTGTCCCCCTCTCTCTGTCCCCCTCTCTGTCTCCCTCTCTCTGCCCCCTCCCAGTCACCATCTCTGTCCCCCCTCCCTCTGTCCCCCTCCCTCTGTCCCCCTCTCTCTGTCCCCCTCTCTGTCCCCCTCTCTCTGCCCCCTCCCTGTCACCATCTCTCTGCCCCCCCTCACTCTGTCCCCCTCCCTCTGTCCCCCTCTCTCTGTCCCCCTCTCTCTGTCCCCCCTCTCTCTGTAGCCCCTCTCTCTGTCCCCCTCTGTCTGTCTCCCTCCATCAGTCCACCTCTCTCTTTGTTCCCCGCTCTCTCTGTCCCGCCTCCCTCTGTCCCACTCCCTCTGTACCCCTCTCTCTGCCCTCCTCCCTCTGTCCCCCTCTCTCTGTCCCCCTCTCTCTGTCCCCCCTCTCTCTGTCGCCCTCTTTCGGACCCCCTCTCTCTCTGTCCCCCCCTCTGCCCACCTCTCTCTTTGTTCCCCCTCTCTCTCTGTCCCCCTCTCTCTCTGTCCCCCTCTCTCTCTGACCGCCTCTCTCTCTGCCCCCTCGCTCTGTTCCCCTCTCTCTCTTACCCCAAATCTATCGCCCTCTCTCTGCCCCCTCTCTGTCACTGTCTCTCTGTCCCCCCTCTCTCTGTCCCCATCTCTCTGCCCCCCCTCAGTCCACCCTCTCTCTGTTCCAAACCTCTGTTCCCCCCTCTCTGTAGCCCTCTCTCTGCCCCCTCTCAGTCACCATCTCGCTGTTCCCCCCACGTCCACCCCTCCCTGTCGCCCTCTCTCTGTCCTCCCTCGGTATGTCCCCCTCCCTCTGTTCCCCTCTCTCTGTACTCCCTCGGTCTGTCCCCCTCCCTCTGCCCGCCTCTCTCTGTCCCCCTCTCTCTGTCCCCCCCTCTCTGTCCCCCTCTCTCTGTCCCCCTCTCTCTGTCGCCATATCTGTCACCGTCTCTCTGTACCTCTCTCTCTGTCCCCCCCCCTCTCTGTCCCCCTCTCTCTGTCCCCCTCTCTCTGTCCCCATCTCTCCCTGCCCCCCCTCCCTATCAACCCCTCTCTGTCCCACCTCTCTGTACCCCTCTCTCTGTCCAGCCTGTCTGTCCCCGATCACTCTGTCCCCCTCTCTCTGTCTCCCCTTCTGTGCCCCCTCTCTGTACCCCCCTCTCTCTGTTCCCACTCTCTGTGTCCCCCGCTCTCTGTCCCCCTCTCTCTGTCCCCCTCTCTCTGTCGCCATATCTGTCACCGTCTCTCTGTACCTCTCTCTCTGTCCACCCCTCTCTCTGTCCCCATCTCTCTCTGTCCCCCCCTCTCTATCAACCCCTCTCTGTCCCCCCTCTCTGTCCACCTCTCTCTGCCCACCCTGTCTGTCCCCGCTCACTCTGTCCCCCTCTCTCTGTCCCCCCTCCCTCTGTCCCCCTCCTTCTGTCCCCCTCTCTCTGTCACCTTCTTTCTGACCCCCTCTCTCTCTGTCCCCCTCTCTCTGTCCCCCTCTCTCTGTCCCCCTCTCTGTCCCCCCTCTCTCTGTATCCCCTCTCTCTGACCCCTCTCTGTCTCTCTCTCTCTGCCCCCTCCCAGTCACCATCTCTGTCCCCACGCCCTCTGTCCCCCTCTCTCTGTCCCCCTCTCTCTGTCCCCCTCTCTGTCTCCCTCTCTCTGCCCACTCCCAGTCACCATCTCTCTGTCCCACCTCACTCTGTCCCCCTCCCTCTGTCCCCCACTCTCTGTCCCCCTCTCTCTGTCCTCCATCTCTCTGTAGCCCCTCTCT
The DNA here is from genome assembly GCF_037043375.1 of Chiloscyllium plagiosum. NCBI lineage: Eukaryota > Metazoa > Chordata > Chondrichthyes > Orectolobiformes > Hemiscylliidae > Chiloscyllium > Chiloscyllium plagiosum. The sequence goes on from NW_028270188.1 coordinate 20,054,528, forward strand.
CTGTCCCCCTCTGTCTGTCCCCCTCCCTCGGTCCCCCTCTCTCTGTCCCCCCTCTCTCTGTCCCCCCTCCCTCTGTCCCCCTCCCTCTGTCCCCCACTCTCTGTCCCCCTCTCTCTGTCCTCCATCTCTCTGTAGCCCCTCTCTCTGTCCCCCTCTGTCTGTCCCCCTCCCTCTGTCCCCCCTCCCTCTGTCCCCCTCCCTCTGTCCCCCTCTCTCTGTCCTCCTCCCTCTGTTCCCCCTCTCTCTGTCCCCCTCTCTCTGTCCCCCTCTCTCTATCCCCATCTCTCTGTCGCCCTCTTTCTGACCCCCTCTCTCTCTGTCCCCACCTCTCTCTGACCCCCTCTCTCTCTGCCCCCTCGCTCTGTTCCCCGCTCTCTGTCCCCCCAAATCTATCGCCCTCTCTCTGCTCCCTCTCTGTCACTGTCTCTCTGTCCCCCCTCTCTCTGTTCCCGTCTCTCTGCCCCCCCCAGTCCACCCTCTCTCTGTTCCAAACCTCTGTCCCCCTCTCTCTGCCCCCTCTTAGTCATCATCTCGCTGTTCCCCCCACGTCCACCCCTCTCTGTCGCCCGCTCTCTGTCCCCCTCTCTCTGTCCCCCTCTCTCTGTCCCCCCTCTCTGTCTCCCCCTCTCTGTCCCCCCCTCTCTGTAGCCCTCCCTCTGCCCCCTCTCAGTCACCATTTCTTTGTTCCCCCCGTCCACCCCTCTCTGTCCCCCTCTCTCCATCGCCCTCTCTGTCCCCCTCTCTCTGTCCTCCCTCGGTCTGTCCCCCTCCCTCTGTCCCCCTCTCTCTGTACTCCCTCGGTCTGTCCCCATCCCTCTGCCCCCCTCTCTCTGTCCCCCTCTCTCTCTGCCCCCTCGCTCTGTTCCCCGCTCTCTGTCCCCCCAAATCTATCGCCCTCTCTCTGCTCCCTCTCTGTCCCTCTCTCTCTGTCCCCCTCTCTGTCTCCCTCTATCTGCCCCCTCCCAGTCACCATCTCTCTGTTCCCCCCTCCCTCTGTCCCCCTCTCTCTGTAACCCCTCTCTCTGTTCCCCTCTCTCTCTGTCCCCCTCTCTCTGTCCCCCCTCTCTCTGTCCCCCTCTCTCTCTTCCCACTCTCTCTGTCCCCCTCTCTCTCTGTCCCCCCTCTCTTTCCCCCTCTCTCTGTCCCCCTCTCTCTCTGTCCCCCTCTGTCTGTCCCTCTCTCTCTGTCTCCCTCTCTCTCTGTCCCCCTCTCTCTGTCCCCCCCTCACTCTGTCCCTCTCTCTCTGGCCCCTCTCTCTCTGTCCCCCTCTCTCTGTCCCCCCTCTCTCTGTCCTCCCTCTCTTTCCCCCTCTCTCTGTCCCCCTCTCTCTGTCCCACTCTCTCTCTGTCCCCTGACTCTGTCCCCCTCTCTCTCTGTCCCCCTCTCTCGGTCCCACTCTCTCTCTGTCCCCCGTCTCTGCCCCCTCTCTCTCTGTCCCTCTCTCTCTGCCCCCCCCTCTCCCACTCTGCCCCCCTCTCTCCCACTCTGTCCCCCTCCCTCTGTCCCCCTCTCTCTGCCCTCCTCCCTCAGTCAACCTCTTTCTTTTTTTCCCCCTCTCTCTGTCCCCCCTCCCTCTGTCCCCCTCCCTCTGTCCCCCTCTCTCTGCCCTCCTCCCTCTGTCCCCCTCTCTCTGTCCCCCTCTCACTGTTCCTCCTCTCTCTGTCGCCCTCTTTCTGACCCCCTCTCTCTCTGTCCCCCCCTCTGTCCACCTCTCTCTTTGTTCCCCCTCTCTCTATGTCCCCCTCTCTCTCTGACCCCCTCTCTCTCTGACCCCCTCTCTCTCTGCCCCCTCGCTCTGTTCCCCGCTCTCTGTCCCCCTCTCTCTGTCGCCATATCTGTCACCGTCTCTCTGTTCCCCCCTCCCTCTGTCCCCCTCTCTCTGTCACCACTCTCTCTGTCCCCCTCTCTCTGTTCCCCTCTCTCTCTGTCCCCCTCTCTCTGTCCCCCCTCTCTCTGTCCCCCCCTCTCTCTTCCCACTCTCTCTGTCCCCCTCTCTCTCTGTCCCCTCTCTCTTTCCACCTCTCTCTGTCCCCCTCTCTCTCTGTCCCCCTCTGTCTGTCCCACTCTCTCTGTCCCCCTCTCTCTCTGTCCCCCTCTCTCTGTCCCCCTCTCTCTCTGTCCCCCTCTCTCTCTGTCCCCCTCTCTCTGGCCCCTCTCTCTCTTCCCACTCTCTCTGCCCCCCCTCTCTCTGTCCCCCCTCTCTTTCCCCCTCTCTCTGTCCCCCTCTCCCTGTCCCCCTCTCTCTGTCCCACTCTCTCTCTGTCCCCCGTCTCTGTCCCCCTTTCTCTCTGTCCCCCTCTCTCTGTCCCACTCTCTCTCTGTCCCCCGTCTCTGCCCCCTCTCTCTCTGTCCCTCTCTCTCTGCCCCCCTCTCTCCCACTCTGCCCCCCTCTCACCCACTCTGTCCCCCTCCCTCTGTCCCCCTCTCTCTGCCCTCCTCCCTCAGTCCACCTCTCTCTTTGTTCCCCCCTCTCTCTGCCCTCCTCCCTCTGTCCCCCTCTCTCTGTCCCCCTCTCTCTGTCCCCCCTCTCTCTGTCGCCCTCTTTCTGACCCCATCTCTCTCTGTCCCCCCCTCTGTCCCCCTCTCTCTCTGTCCCCCTCTCTCTCTGACCCCCTCTCTCTCTGCCCCCTCGCTCTGTTCCCCGCTCTCTCTCACCCCAAATCTATCGCCCTCTCTCTGCTCCCTCTCTGTCACTGTCTCTCTGTCCCCCCTTCTCTGTCCCCGTCTCTCTGACCCCCCCCCTCAGTCCACCCTCTCTCTGTTCCAAACCTCTGTTCCCCCCTCTCTGTAGCCCTCTCTCTGCCCCCTCTCAGTCACCATCTCGCTGTTCCCACCACGTCCACCCCTCTCTGTCGCCCTCTCTCTGTCCCCCTCTCTCTGTCCCCCTCTCTCTGTCCCCCCCTCTCTGTCTCCCCCTCTCTGCCCCCCCTCTCTGTCCCCCTCTCTCTGTCCCCCTCTCTCTGTCCCCATCTCTCTCTGTCCCCCCCTCTCTATCAACCCCTCTCTGTCCCCCCTCTCTATCCACCTCTCTCTGCCCACCCCTCTCTGTCGCCCTCTCTCTGTCCCCCTCTCTCTGTCCCCATCTCTCTCTGTCCCCCCCTCTCTATCAACCCCTCTCTGTCCCCCCTCTCTATCCACCTCTCTCTGCCCACCCTGTCTGTCCCCGCTCACTCTGTCCCCCTCTCTCTGTCCCCCCTCCCTCTGTCCCCCTCCTTCTGTCCCCCTCTCTCTGTCACCTTCTTTCTAACCCCCTCTCCCTCTGTCCCCCTCTCTCTGTCCCCCTCTCTCTGTCCCCCTCTCTGTCCCCCCTCTCTCTGTATCCCCTCTTTCTGTCCCCCTCTCTGTCTCCCTCTCTCTGCCCCCTCCCAGTCACCATCTCTGTCCCCACTCCCTCTGTCCCCCTCTCTCTGTCCCCCTCTCTCTGTCCCCCTCTCTGTCTCCCTCTCTCTGCCCACTCCCAGTCACCATCTCTCTGTCCCCCCTCACTCTGTCCCCCTCCCTCTGTCCCCCACTCTCTGTCCCCCTCTCTCTGTCCTCCATCTCTCTGTAGCCCCTCTCTCTGTCCCCCTCTGTCTGTCCCCCTCCCTCTGTCCCCCCTCCCTCTGTCCCCCTCCCTCTGTCCCCCTCTCTCTGCCCTCCTCCCTCTGTTCCCCCTCTCTCTGTCCCCCTCTCTCTGTCCCCCTCTCTCTGTCCCCCTCTCTCTGTCGCCCTCTTTCTGACCACCTCTCTCTCTGTCCCCCCTCTCTCTGACCCCCTCTCTCTCTGCCCCCTCGCTCTGTTCCCCGCTCTCTGTCCCCCCAAATCTATCGCTCTCTCTCTGCTCCCTCTCTGTCACTGTCTCTCTGTCCCCCCTCTCTCTGTTCCCGTCTCTCTGCCCCCCCAGTCCACCCTCTCTCTGTTCCAAACCTCTGTTCCCCACTCTCTGTAGCCCTCTCTCTGCCCCCTCTTAGTCATCATCTCGCTGTTCCTCCCACGTCCACCCCTCTCTGTCGCCCGCTCTCTGTCCCCCTCTCTCTGTCCCCCTCTCTCTGTCCCCCCTCTCTGTCTCCCCCTCTCTGTCCCCCCCTCTCTGTAGCCCTCCCTCTGCCCCCTCTCAGTCACCATTTCTTTGTTCCCCCCCGTCCACCCCTCTCTGTCCCCCTCTCTCCATCGCCCTCTCTGTCCCCCTCTCTCTGTCCTCCCTCGGTCTGTCCCCCTCCCTCTGTCCCCCTCTCTCTGTACTCCCTCGGTCTGTCCCCCTCCCTCTGCCCCCCTCTCTCTGTCCCCCTCTCTCTCTGCCCCCTCGCTCTGTTCCCCGCGCTCTGTCCCCCCAAATCTATCGCCCTCTCTCTGATCCCTCTCTGTCCCCCTCTCTGTCTCCCTCTATCTGCCCCCTCCCAGTCACCATCTCTCTGTTCCCCCCTCCCTCTGTCCCCTCTCTCTGTAACCCCTCTCTCTGTTCCCCTCTCTCTCTGTCCCCCTCTCTCTGTCCCCCCTCTCTCTGTCCCCCTCTCTCTCTTCCCACTCTCTCTTTCCCCCTCTCTCTGTCCCCCTCTCTCTCTGTCCCCCTCTGTCTATCCCTCTCTCTCTGTCTCCCTCTCTCTCTGTCCCCCTCTCTCTGTCCCCCTCTCTCTCTGTCCCCCTCTCTCTCTGTCCCTCTCTCTCTGGCCCCTCTCTCTCTGTCCCCCTCTCTCTGTCCCCCTCTCTCTCAGTCCTCCCTCTCTTTCCCCCTCTCTCTGTCCCCCTCTCTCTGTCCCACTCTCTCTCTGTCCCCTGACTCTGTCTCCCTTTCTCTCTGTCCCCCTCTCTCGGTCCCACTCTCTCTCTGTCCCCCGTCTCTGCCCCCTCTCTCTCTGTCCCTCTCTCTCTGCCCCCCCTCTCCCACTCTGCCCCCCTCTCTCCCACTCTGTCCCCCTCCCTCTGTCCCCCTCTCTCTGCCCTCCTCCCTCAGTCAACCTCTTTCTTTTTTTCCCCCTCTCTCTGTCCCCCCTCCCTCTGTCCCCCTCCCTCTGTCCCCCTCTCTCTGCCCTCCTCCCTCTGTCCCCCTCTCTCTGTCCCCCTCTCACTGTCCCTCCTCTCTCTGTCGCCCTCTTTCTGACCCCCTCTCTCTCTGTCCCCCCCTCTGTCCACCTCTCTCTTTGTTCCCCCTCTCTCTATGTCCCCCTCTCTCTCTGTCCCCCTCTCTCTCTGACCCCCCCTCTCTCTGCCCCCTCGCTCTGTTCCCCGCTCTCTGTCCCCCTCTCTCTGTCGCCATATCTGTCACCGTCTCTCTGTTCCCCCCTCCCTCTGTCCCCCTCTCTCTGTAACCACTCTCTCTGTCCCCCCTCTCTCTCTTCCCCTCTCTCTCTGTCCCCCTCTCTCTGTCCCCCCTCTCTCTGTCCCCCTCTCTCTCTTCCCACTCTCTCTGTCCCCCTCTCTCTCTGTCCCCCCTCTCTTTCCACCTCTCTCTGTCCCCCTCTCTCTCTGTCTCCCTCTGTCTGTCCCACTCTCTCTGTCCCCCTCTCTCTCTGTCCCCCTCTCTCTGTCCCCCTCTCTCTCTGTCCCCCTCTCTCTGGCCCCTCTCTCTCTTCCCACTCTCTCTGTCCCCCCCTCTCTCTGTCCCCCCTCTCTTTCCCCCTCTCTCTGTCCCCCTCTCCCTGTCCCCCTCTCTCTGTCCCACTCTCTCTCTGTCCCCCGTCTCTGTCCCCCTTTCTCTCTGTCCCCCTCTCTCTGTCCCACTCTCTCTCTGTCCCCCGTCTCTGTCCCCCTCTCTCTCTGTCCCTCTCTCTCTCTGCCCCCCTCTCTCCCACTCTGCCCCCCTCTCACCCACTCTGTCCCCCTCCCTCTGTCCCCCTCTCTCTGTCCCCCCTCTCTCTGTCCCCCTCTCTCTTTGTTCCCCCCTCTCTCTGCCCTCCTCCCTCTGTCCCCCTCTCTCTGTCCCCCTCTCTCTGTCCCCCCTCTCTCTGTCGCCCTCTTTCTGACCCCATCTCTCTCTGTCCCCCCCTCTGTCCACCTCTCTCTTTGTTCCCCCTCTCTCTCTGTCCACCTCTCTCTCTGTCCCCCTCTCTCTCTGACCCCCTCTCTCTCTGCCCCCTCGCTCTGTTCCCCGCTCTCTCTCACCCCAAATCTATCGCCCTCTCTCTGCTCCCTCTCTGTCACTGTCTCTCTATCCCCCCTCTCTCTGTCCCCGTCTCTCTGACCCCCCCCTCAGTCCACCCTCTCTCTGTTCCAAACCTCTGTTCCCCCCTCTCTGTAGCCCTCTCTCTGCCCCCTCTCAGTCACCATCTCGCTGTTCCCACCACGTCCACCCCTCTCTGTCGCCCTCTCTCTGTCCCCCTCTCTCTGTCCCCCTCTCTCTGTCCCCCCTCTCTGTCTCCCCCTCGCTGTCCCCCCCTCTCTGTAGCCCTCTCTCTGCCCCCTCTCAGTCACCATTTCTTTGTTCCCCCCCGTCCACCCCTCTCTGCCCCCCTCTCTCCATCGCCCTCTCTGTCCCCCTCTCTCTGTCCTCCCTCGGTCTGTCCCCCTCCCTCTGTCCCCCTCTCTCTGTACTCCCTCGGTCTGTCCCCCTCCCTCTGCCCGCCTCTCTCTGTCCCCCTCTCTCTGTCCACCCTCTCTGTCCCCCTCTCTCTGTTCCCCTCTCTCTGTCCCCCTCTCTCTGTCGCCATATATGTCACCGTCTCTCTGTACCTCTCTCTCTGTCCCCCCCTCTATGTCCCCCTCTCTCTGTCCCCCTCTCTCTGTCCCCATCTCTCTCTGCCCCCCCCCTCTCTATCAACCCCTCTCTGTCCCACCTCTCTGTCCCCCTCTCTCTGTCCAGCCTGTCTGTCCCCGATCACTCTGTCCCCCTCTCTCTGTCCCCCTCTCTCTGTCCCCCTCTCTCTGTCCCCCTCTCTCTGTCGCCATATCTGTCACCATCTCTCTGTACCTCTCTCTCTGTCCACCCCTCTCTCTTTCCCCATCTCTCTCTGTCCGCCCCCTCGCTATCAACCCCTCTCTGTCCCCCCTCTCTGTCCCCCTCTCTCTGCCCACCCTGTCTGTCCCCGCTCACTCTGTCCCCCTCTCTCTGTCCCCCCTCCCTCTGTCCCCCTCCTTCTGTCCCCCTCTCTCTGTCACCTTCTTTCTGACCCCCTCTCTCTCTGTCCCCCTCTCTCTGTCCCCCTCTCTCTGTCCCCCTCTCTGTCCCCCCTCTCTCTGTATCCCCTCTCTCTGTCCCCCCTCTCTGTCTCCCTCTCTCTGTCCCCTCCCAGTCACCATCTCTGTCCCCCCTCCCTCTGTCCCCCTCTCTCTGTCCCCCTCTCTCTGTCCCCCTCTCTCTGTCCCCCTATCTCTCTCCCTCTCTCTGCCCGCTCCCAGTCACCATCTCTCTGTCCCCCCTCACTCTGTCCCCCTCTCTCTGACCCCATCTCTCTGTCCCCCCCTCTCTCTCTGTCCCCCCTCTCTTTCCCCCTCTCTCTGTCCCCCTCTCCCTGTCCCCCTCTCTCTGTCCCACTCTCTCTCTGTCCCCCGTCTCTGTCCCCCTTTCTCTCTGTCCCCCTCTCTCTGTCCCACTCTCTCTCTGTCCCCCGTCTCTGTCCCCCTCTCTCTCTGTCCCTCTCTCTCTCTGCCCCCCTCTCTCCCACTCTGCCCCCCTCTCACCCACTCTGTCCCCCTCCCTCTGTCCCCCTCTCTCTGCCCTCCTCCCTCAGTCCACCTCTCTCTTTGTTCCCCCCTCTCTCTGCCCTCCTCCCTCTGTCCCCCTCTCTCTGTCCCCCTCTCTCTGTCCCCCCTCTCTCTGTCGCCCTCTTTCTGACCCCATCTCTCTCTGTCCCCCCCTCTGTCCACCTCTCTCTTTGTTCCCCCTCTCTCTCTGTCCCCCTCTCTCTCTGTCCCCCTCTCTCTCTGACCCCCTCTCTCTCTGCCCCCTCGCTCTGTTCCCCGCTCTCTCTCACCCCAAATCTATCGCCCTCTCTCTGCTCCCTCTCTGTCACTGTCTCTCTATCCCCCCTCTCTCTGTCCCGTCTCTCTGACCCCCCCCTCAGTCCACCCTCTCTCTGTTCCAAACCTCTGTTCCCCCCTCTCTGTAGCCCTCTCTCTGCCCCCTCTCAGTCACCATCTCGCTGTTCCCAACACGTCCACCCCTCTCTGTCGCCCTCTCTCTGTCCCCCTCTCTCTGTCCCCCTCTCTCTGTCCCCCCTCTCTGTCTCCCCCTCTCTGTCCCCCCCTCTCTGTAGCCCTCTCTCTGCCCCCTCTCAGTCACCATTTCTTTGTTCCCCCCCGTCCACCCCTCTCTGCGCCCCTCTCTCCATCGCCCTCTCTGTCCCCCTCTCTCTGTCCTTCCTCGGTCTGTCCCCCTCCCTCTGTCCCCCTCTCTCTGTACTCCCTCGGTCTGTCCCCCTCCCTCTGCCCGCCTCTCTCTGTCCCCCTCTCTCTGTCCACCCTCTCTGTCCCCCTCTCTCTGTCCCCCTCTCTCTGTCCCCCTCTCTCTGTCGCCATATATGTCACCGTCTCTCTGTACCTCTCTCTCTGTCCCCCCCTCTATGTCCCCCTCTCTCTGTCCCCCTCTCTCTGTCCCCATCTCTCTCTGTCCCCCCCCTCTCTATCAACCCCTCTCTGTCCCACCTCTCTGTCCCCCTCTCTCTGTCCAGCCTGTCTGTCCCCGATCACTCTGTCCCCCTCTCTCTGTCCCCCCCTCTGTGCCCCCTCTCTGTACGCCTCTCACTCTGTTCCCCCTCTCTCTGTCCCCCCTCTCTGTTCCCCCTCTCTCTGTCCCCCTCTCTCTGTCCCCCTCTCTCTGTCCCCCTCTCTCTGTCGCCATATCTGTCACCGTCTCTCTGTACCTCTCTCTCTGTCCACCCCTCTCTCTTTCCCCATCTCTCTCTGTCCCCCCCCTCTCTATCAACCCCTCTCTGTCCCCCCTCTCTGTCCCCCTCTCTCTGCCCACCCTGTCTGTCCCCGCTCACTCTGTCCCCCTCTCTCTGTCCCCCCTCCCTCTGTCCCCCTCCTTCTGTCCCCCTCTCTCTGTCACCTTCTTTCTGACCCCCTCTCTCTCTGTCCCCCTCTCTCTGTCCCCCTCTCTCTGTCCCCCTCTCTGTCCCCCCTCTCTCTGTATCCCCTCTCTCTGTCCCCCCTCTCTGTCTCCCTCTCTCTGCCCCCTCCCAGTCACCATCTCTGTCCCCCCTCCCTCTGTCCACCTCTCTCTGTCCCCCTCTCTCGGTCCCCCTCTCTCTGTCCCCCTATCTCTCTCCCTCTCTCTGCCCACTCCCAGTCACCATCTCTCTGTCCCCCCTCACTCTGTCCCCCTCTCTCTGACCCCATCTCTCTGTCCCCCATCTCTCTGTAGCCCCTCTCTCTGTCCCACCCTGTCTGTCCCCCTCCCTCTGTCCCCCTCTCTCTACTCTCCTCTCTCTGTCCCCCCTCTCTCTGTCCCCCTCTCTCTGTCCCCCCTCTCTCTGTCGCCCTCTTTCTGACCCCCTCTCTCTCTGTCCCCCCCTCTCTCTGACCCCCTCTCTCTCTGCCCCCTCGCTCTGTTCCCCGCTCTCTGTCCCCCCAAATCTATCGCCCTCTCTCTGCCCCCTCTCTGTCCCCCCTCTCTCTGTCCCCCCTCTCTCTGTCCCCGTCTCTCTGCCCCCCCCTCAGTCCACCCTCTCTCTGTTCCAAACCTCTGTCCCCCCCTCTCTGTAGCCCTCTCTCTGCCCCCTCTCAGTCATCATCTCGCTGTTCCCCCCACGTCCATCCCTCTCTGTCGCCCGCTCTCTGTCCCCTCTCTCTGTCCCCCTCTCTCTGTCCCCCCTCTCTGTCTCCCCCTCTCTGTCCCCCCTCTCTGTAGCCCTCTCTCTGCCCCCTCTCAGTCACCATTTCTTTGTTCCCCCCCGTCCACACCTCTCTGTCCCCCTCTCTCCATCGCCCTCTCTGTCCCCCTCTCTCTGTCCTCCCTCGGTCTGTCCCCCTCCCTCTGTCCCCCTCTCTCTGTACTCCCTCGGTCTGTCCCCCTCCCTCTGCCCCCCTCTCTCTGTCCCCCTCTCTCTGTCCCCCCTCTCTGTCTCCCTCTATCTGCCCCCTCCCAGTCACCATCTCTCTGTTCCCCCCTCCCTCTGTCCCCCTCTCTCTGTAACCCCTCTCTCTCTGTCCCCCTCTCTCTGTTCCCCCCTCTCCATGTCCCCCTCTCTCTCTTCCCACTCTCTCTCTGTCCCCCTCTCTCTCTGTCCCCCCTCTCTTTCCCCCTCTGTCTGTCCCCCTCTCTCTCTGTCCCCCTCTCTCTGTCCCACTCTCTCTCTGTCCCCCGTCTCTGTCCCCCTCTCTCTATGTCCCCCTCTCTCTGTCCCCCTCTCTCTCTGTCCCCCTCTCTCTGTCCCTCTCTCTCTGCCCCCCCTCTCTCTCCCACTCTTTCCCTCTCTCTCTGTCCCCCTCTCTCTGGCCCCTCTCTCTCTTCCCACTCTCTCTGTCCCCCTCTCTCTCTGTCCCCCCTCTCTTTCCCCCTCTGTCTGTCCCCCTCTCTCTCTGTCCCCCTCTCTCTGTCCCACTCTCTCTCTGTCCCCCGTCTCTGTCCCCCTCTCTCTCTGTCCCTCTCTCTCTGCCCCCTCTCTCCCACTCTGTCCCCCTCTCTCTGTCCCCCTCTCTCTGTCCCCCTCTCTCTGCCCCCTCTCTCTCTGTCCCCCTCTCTCTGTCCCCCCACTCTGGTCCCCCCCCATCCCCCTTCTGTCCTCTTTCTCACTGTCCCCTCTCTCTCTCTGACCCCCTCTCTCTGTCCCCCTCTCTCTGTCCCCCTCTCTCTGTCCCCCTCTCTCTGTCCCTCTCTCTCTGCCCCCTCTCTCCCACTCTGTCCCCCTCTCTCTGTCCCCCTCTCTCTGCCCCCTCTCTCTCTGTCCCCCTCTCTCTGCCCCCTCTCTCTCTGTCCCCCTCTCTCTGTCCCTCCTTTCACTACACCCCCTCTGTCGCTCTCTCTCTGCCCCTACTCTGTCACTATCGCTCTGTCCCCTATCCCTCTGTCCCCTCTCGCTCTGTCCCCCTCTCTCTGTCCCCCCACTCTGGCCCCCCCCCATCCCCCTTCTGTCCTCTTTCTCACTGTCCCCTCTCTCTCTCTGACCCCCTCTCTCTGCCCCCTCGCTCTGTTACCCGCTCTCTGTTCCCCCATCTCTATCGCCCTCTCTCTACCCCCCTCTGTCACCGTCTCTCTGTCCCCCTCTCTCTGTCCTCGTCTCTCTGCCCCCTCTCAGTCACCATTTCTCTGTTCGCCCCCCCGTCCACCCCTCTCTGTCGCCCGCTCTCTGCCCCCTCTCTGTCACAGATTCTTTGTCCCCTCTCTCTCTGTCCCCCTCGTCCCCCCCCTCTCTCTGTCCCCCTCCTCACTGTCCCCTCTCTTTGTTGGCCTCTCTCTGCCCCTGCTCTGTCACCGTCTCTCTGCCCCTTCTCTCTCTGCCCCCCTCTCTCTCTGTCCCCTCTCTCTCTCTCTGTCCCCCTCTTTCTGCCCCCTCTCTATCTCCCCCTGTCTCTGTTCCCTCTCTGGTACCCCCCTCTGCCCCCCTCTCTGTCCCCCCTCTCTCTCTGTACCCCCTCTCTCTCTGACCACCTCTCTCTGACCCCCCCTCTCTCTGTCCCCCTCTCTCTCTGTCCCCCTCTCTCTCTGTCCCCTTTCTCTCTGTACCCCCTCTCTCTCTGTCCCCCTCTCTCTCTGTCCCCCTCTCTCTCTGTACCCCCTCTCACTCTGTCCCCCTCTCTCTCTGTCCCCCTCTCTCTCTGCCCCTCGCTCTGTTTCCCGCTCTCTGTCCCCCCAATTCTATCGCCCTCTCTCTGCCCCCTCTCAGTCACCATCTCGCTTTTCCCCCCACGTCCAACCCTCTCTGTCGCCCGCTCTCTGCCCCCCCCTCTCTGTCCCCCTCTCTCCGTCGCCCTCTCTGTCACCGTCTCGCTGTCCTCCCTCGGTCTGTCCCCCTCCCTCTGTCCCCCTCCCTCTGTCCCCCCTCTCTCTGTCCTCCCCTCTCTGCCCCCCCCTCTCTGTAGCCCCTCTCTCTGTCCCCCCTCTCTCTGTCCCCCCTCCCACTGTCCCCCTCATTCTGTTCCCCCCTCTCTGTCGCCATATCTGTCTCCGTCTCTCTGTACCTCTCTCTCTGTCACCCCTCTCTGTCCCCCCTCTCTGTTCCCCCTCCCACTGTCCCCCTCATTCTGTTCCCCCTCTCTCTGTCCCCCCTCTCTGCCCCCCCCTGTCCCCCCCTCTCTGTCCCCCCTCTCTGTCCCCCTCTCTCTGTCACCCCTCTCTGTCGCCGCTCACACTGTCCCCCTCTCTCTGTCCCCCCTCCCACTGTCCCCCTCATTCTGTCCCCCTCTCGCTGTCGCCTTCTTTCTGACACCCTCTCTCTCTGTGCCCCCCTCTGTGTCCCCCTCTCTCTGCCCCCTCCCTCTGTCACCGTCTCTCTGTCCTCCCTCGGTCTGTCCCCCTCCCTCTGACCCCCTCTCTCTGTCCTCCCTCAGTCTGTCCCCCTCTCTCTGTCCCCCTCTCTCTGTCCCCTCTCTCTCTGTTCCCCCTCTCTCTGTCCCCCTCTCGCTGTCCCCCTCTCTCTGTCCCCCTCTCTCTGTCGCCATATCTGTCACCCTCTCTCTGTACCTCTCTCTCTGTCCACCCCTCTCTCTGCCCCCTCCCAGTCACCATCTCTCTGTCACCCCCTCTGTCCCCCTCTCTCTTTCCCTTCTCTCTGTTCCCCCTCTCTCTGTCCCCCTCTCTCTGTCCCCCTCTCTCTGTCGCCATATCTGTCACCCTCTCTCTGTACCTCTCTCTCTGTCCACCCCTCTCTCTGTCCCCTCTCTCTGTCCCCCTCTCTCTGTCCCCCTCTCTCTCTGTCGCCATATCTGTCACTGTCTCTCTGTACCGCTCTCTCTGTCCACCCCTCGCTCTGTCCCCATCTCTCTCTGTCCCCACCTCTCTATCAACCCCGCTCTGTCCCCCCTCTCTGTCCACCCTGTCTGTCCCCGCTCACTCTGTCCCCCTCTCTCTGTCCCCCCTGTCTGTGCCCTCCTCTCTGTCCCCCCCTCTCTCTGTTCCCCCACTCTCTGTCTCCCTCTCTCTGTCCCCCTCTCTCTGTCCCCCTCTCTCTGTCGCCATATCTGTCACCATCTCTCTGGACCTCTCTCTCTGTCCACTCCTCTCTCTGTCCCCATCTCTCTCTGTCCCCCCCTCTCTATCAACCCCTCTCTGTCCCCCCTCTCGGTCCCCCTCTCTCTGTCCCACCCAGTCTGTCCCCGCTCACTCTGTCCACCTCTCTCTGCCCCCCTTCTTCTGTCCCCCTCCTTCTCTCCCCCTCTCTCTGTCACCTTCTTTCTGACCCCCTCTCTCTCTGTCCCCCCTCTCTGTCCCCCTCTCTCTGTCCCCCTCTCTGTCCCCCTCTCTCTGTAGCCCCTCTCTCTGTCCCTCCTCTCTGTCCACCTCTCTCTGCCCCCTCCCAGTCACCATCTCTCTGTCCCCCCTCACACTGTCCCCCTCCCTCTGTCCCCCTCCCTCTGCCCCCTCTCTCTGTCCCCCTCTCTCTGTCCCCCGTCTCTCTGTCCCCCCTCCCTCTGTCCCCCTCTCTCTGTCCCCGTCCCTCTGTCCCCCTCTCTCTGTCCCCCTCTCTCTGTCCGCCCTCTCTCTGTCGCCCTCTTTCTGACCCCCTTTCTCTTTGTACCCTCTCCCTCTGTACCCCTCTCTCTCTGACCCCCTCTCTCTCTGCCCCCTCGCTCTGTTCCCCGCTTTCTGTCCCCCCAAATCTATCGCCCTCTCTCTGCCCCTTCTCTCTCACTGTCTCTCTGTCCCCCCTCTCTCTGTCCCCGTCTCTCTGGCCCCCCCTCAGTCCACCCTCTCTCTGTTCCAAACCTCTGTGCCCCCCTCTCTGTCTCCCCCCCACTGTCCCCCTCATTCTGTCCCCCTCTCTCTGTTGCCAAATTTCTGACCCCCTCTCTCTGTGCCCCCCTCTGTGTAGCCCTCTCTCTGCCCCCTCTCAGTCACCATTTCTTTGTTCCCCCCAGTCCACCCCTCTCTGACCCCCTCTCTCCATCGCCCTCTCTGTCCCCCTCTCTCTGTCCTCCCTCGGTCTGTCCCCCTCCCTCTGTCCCCCTCTCTCTGTCCTCCCTCGGTCTGTCCCCCTCCCTCTGTGCCCCCTCTCTCTGTACTCCCTCGGTCTGTCCCCATCCCTCTGCCCGCCTCTCTCTGTCCCCCTCTCTCTGTCCCCCTCTCTCTGTACTCCCTCGGTCTGTTCCCCTCCCTCTGTGCCCCCTCTCTCTGTACTCCCTCGGTCTATTCCCCTCCCTCTGCCCGCCTCTCTCTGTCCCCCTCTCTCTGTTCCCGTCCCTCTGTCGCCATATCTGTCACCGTCTCTCTGTACCACTCTCTCTGTCCCCCCCTCTCTGTTCCACATCTCTGTCCCCCGTCTCTGTCCCCCTCTCTCTGTCCCCCTCTCTCTGTCGCCAAATCTGTCACAATCTCTCTGTACCTCTCTCTCTGTCTCCCTCTCTCTGTCCCCCCTCTCTCTGTCCCCCCCTCTCTGTTCCACCTCTCTGTCCCCCTGTCTCTGTCCCCCTTTCTCTGTCCCCCCTCTCTGTCCCCGCTCACTCTGTCCCCCTCTCTCTGTCCCCCTCCCACTGTCCCCCTCATTCTGTCCCCCTCTCTCTGTCGCCTTATTTCTGACCCCCTCTCTCTCTGTGCCCCCCTCTGTGTCGCCCTCTCTCTGCTCCCTCCTAGTCACCATCTCTCTGTCCCCCCTCTCTGTTCCCCTCTCTCTGTCCACCTCCCTCTGTCCCCCTCCTTCTGTCCCCCTCTCTCTGTCGCCTTCTTTCTGACCCCCTCTCTCTCTGCCCCCCGTCCCCCTCTCTGTCCCCCCTCTCTCTGTAGCCCCTCTCTCTGTCCCCCCTCTCTGTCTCCCTCTCTCTGTCCCCCCTCCCACTGTCCCCCTCATTCTGTTCCCCCTCTCTCTGTCGCCATATCTGTCTCCGTCTCTCTGTACCTCTCTCTCTGTTCCAAACCTCTGTCCCCCCGCTCTCTGTCTCCCCTCCCACTGTCCCGCTCATTCTGTCCCCCTCTCTCTGTCCCCCCTCTCTGTCCCCCCCTCTGTACCCCCCTCTCTGTCCCCCGTCTCTGTCCCCCTCTCTCTGTCCCCCCTCTCTGTCCCCCCCTCTGTCCCCCCCTCTCTGTCCCCCGTCTCTGTCCCCCTCTCTCTGTCCCCCTCTCTCTGTCCCCCCTCTCTGTCCCCGCTCACTCTGTCCCCCTCTCTCTGTCCCCCCTCCCACTGTCCCCCTCATTCTGTCCCCCTCTCACTGTCGCCTTCTTTCTGACCCCCTCTCTCTCTGTGCCCCCTCTGTGTCCCCCTCTCTCTGCCCCCTCCTAGTCACCAACTCTCTGTCCCCCTCCCTCTGTCCCCCACCCTCTGTCCCCCTCTCTTTGTCCCCCCTCCATCTGCCCCCTCCCTCTGTCACCGTCTCTCTGTCCTCCCTCGGTCTGTCCCCCTCCCTCTGACCCCCTCTCTCTGTCCTCCCTCGGTCTGTCCCCCTCTCTCTGTCGCCATATCTGTCACCCTCTCTCTGTACCTCTCTCTCTGTCCACCCCTCTCTCTGCCCCCTCCCAGTCACCATCTCTCTGTCACCCCCACTGTCCCCCTCTCTCTTTCCCCTCTCTCTGTTCCCCCTCTCTCTGTCCCCCTCTCTCTGTCCCCCTCTCTCTGTCGCCATATCTGTCACCCTCTCTCTGTACCTCTCTCTCTGTCCACCCCTCTCTCTGTCTCCCTCTCTCTGTCCCCTTCTCTCTGTCCCCCTCTCTCTCTGTCGCCATATCTGACACTGTCTCTCTGTACCTCTCTCTCTGTCCACCCCTCGCTCTGTCCCCATCTCTCTCTGTCCCCACCTCTCTATCAACCCCGCTCTGTCCCCCCTCTCTGTTCACCCTGTCTGTCCCCGCTCACTCTGTCCCCCTCTCTCTGTCCCCCCTCTCTGTGCCCCCCTCTCTGTCCCCCCCTCTCTCTGTTCCCCCACTCTCTGTCTCCCTCTCTCTGTCCCCCTCTCTCTGTCCCCCTCTCTCTGTCGCCATATCTGTCACCGTCTCTCTGTACCTATCTCTCTGTCCACCCCTCTCTCTGTCCCCATCTCTCTCTGCCCCCCCCCCTCTCTTTCAACCCCTCTCTGTCCCCCCTCTCGGTCCCCCTCTCTCTGTCCCGCCCAGTCTGTCCCCGCTCACTCTGTCCCCCTCTCTCTGCCCCCCTCCCTCTGTCCCCCTCCTTCTGTCCCCCTCTCTCTGTCACCTTCTTTCTGACCCCTCTCTCTCTGTCCCCCCTCTCTGTCCCCCTCTCTCTGTCCCCCTCTCTCTGTAGCCCCTCTCTCTGTCCCCCCTCTCTGTCCACCTCTCTCTGCCCCCTCCCAGTCACCATCTCTTTGTCCCCCCTCACTCTGTCCCCCTCCCTCTGTCCCCCTCCCTCTGCCCCCTCTCTCTGTCCCCCATCTCTCTGTCACCCGTCTCTCTGTCCCCCTCCCTCTGTCCCCCTCTCTCTGTCCCCGTCCCTCTGTCCCCTCTCTCTGTCCCCCACTCTCTGTCCCCCCTCTCTCTGTCGCCCTCTTTCTGACCCCCTTTCTCTCTGTACCCCCTCCCTCTGTACCCCTCTCTCTCTGACCCCCTCTCTCTCTGCCCCCTCTCTCTGTTCCCCGCTCTCTGTCCCCACAAATCTATCGCCCTCTCTGTGCCCCCTCTCTATCACTGTCTCTCTGACCCCCCTCTCTCTATCCCCGTCTCTCTGCCCCCCCCTCAGTCCACCCTCTCTCTCTGTTCCAAACCTCTGTCCCCCCCTCTCTGTCTCCCCTCCCACTGTCCCCCTCATTCTGTCCCCCTCTCTCTGTCGCCATCTTTCTGACCCCCTCTCTCTCTGTGCCCCCCTCTGCGTAGCCCTCTCTCTGCCCCCTCTCAGTCACCATTTCTTTGTTCCCCCCCGTCCACCCCTCTCTGACCCCCTCTCTCCATCGCCCTCTCTGTCCCCCTCCCTCTGTCCCCCTCTCTCTGTCCTCCATCGGTCTGTCCCCCTCTCTCTGTCCCCCTCTCTCTGTCTCCCTCTCTCTGTTCCCGTCTCTCTGTCGCCATATCTGTCACCGTCTCTCTGTACCTCTCTCTCTGTCCACCACTCTCTCTGTCCCCTCCTCTCTGTTCCACGTCTCTGTCCCCCGTCTCTGTCCCCCTCTCTCTGTCCCCTATCTCTGTCCCCCTCTCTCTGTCGCCATATCTGTCACCGTCTCTCTGTACCTCTCTCATGTCCACCAGTCTCTCTGTCCCCATCTCTCTCTGTCCCCCCCTCTCTCTGTCCCCCCTTCTCTGTTCCACCTCTCTGTCCCCCGTCTCTGTCCCCCCTCTCTGTCCCCGCTCACTCTGTCCCCCTCTCTCTGTCCCCCTCCCACTGTCCCCCTCCTTCTGTCCCCCTCTCTCTGTCGCCTTCTTTCTGACACCCTCTCTCTCTGCCTCCCCCGTCCCCCTCTCTGTCCCCCCTCTCTCTGTAGCCCCTCTCTCTGTCCCCCCTCTCTGTCTCCCTCTCTCTGCCCCCTCCCAGTCACCCTCTCTCTGTCCACCTCTCTCAGCCCCCCTCCCTCTGTCCCCCTCTCTCTGTCCCCCCTCACTCTGTCGCCCTCTTTCTGACCCCCTCTCTCTCTGTCTCCCCGTCTCTGTCCACTTCTCTCTGCCCCCTCCCAGTCAGCATCTCTCTGTCCACCCTCCCTCTGTCCCCCTCCCTCTGTCCCCCCTCTCTGCCCCCCTCTCTGTAGCCCCTCTCTCTCTGTCCCCCCCTCTCTGTCCCCCACTCTCACTCCCCCCCCCCTCTCTGTCCCCCTCTCTCTGTCCACCCGTCTCACTGTCCCCATCTCTCTCTGCCCCCTCCCAGTCACCATCTCTCTGTCCACCCTCCCTCTGTCCCCCTCCCTCTGTCCCCCTCCCTCTGTCCCCCTCCCTCTGTCCCCACCTCTATGTCCCCCTCTCTCTGTCCCCCCTCTCTCTGTTCCCCCTCTCTCTGTCCCCCTCTCTCTGTCCCCCTCTCTCTGTCCCCCTCTCTCTGTCGCCATATCTGTCACCCTCTCTCTGTACCTCTCTCTCTGTCCACCCCTCTCTCTGCCCCCTCCCAGTCACCATCTCTCTGTCACCCCCTCTGTCCCCCTCTATCTTTCCCCTCTCTCTGTTCCCCCTCTCTCTCTGTCCCACTCTCTCTGTCCCCCTCTCTGTCCACCCCTCTCTCTGTCCCCCTCTCTCTGTCCCCCTCTCTCTGTCCCCCTCCCTCTGTCCCCCCTCTCTGCCCCCCCTCTCTGTAGCCCCTCTCTCTCTGTCCCCCCCTCTGTCCCCCACTCTCACTTTCCCCCCCTCTCTCTGTCCCCCTCTCTCTGTCCCCCTCTCTCTGTCCACCCGTCTCACTGTCCCCATCTCTCTCTGCCCCCTCCCAGTCACCATCTCTCTGTCCACCCTCCCTCTGTCCCCCTCCCTCTGTCCCCCTCCCTCTGTCCCCACCTCTATGTCTCCCTCTCTCTGTCCCCCCTCTCTGTTCCCCCTCTCTCTGTCCCCCTCTCTCTGTCCCCCTCTCTCTGTCGCCATATCTGTCACCCTCTCTCTGTACCTCTCTCTCTCTGTCCACCCCTCTCTCTGCCCCCTCCCAGTCACCATCTCTCTGTCACCCCCTCTGTCCCCCTCTATCTTTCCCCTCTCTCTGTTCCCCCTCTCTCTATCCCCCTCTCTCTGTCCCCCTCTCTCTGTCGCCATATCAGTCACCCTCTCTCTGTACCTCTCTCTCTGTCCACCCCTCTCTCTGTCCCCCTCTCTCTGTCCACCTCTCTCTGTCCCCCTCTCTCTCTGTCGCCATATCTGTCACCGTCTCTCTGTACCTCTCTCTCTGTCCACCCCTCTCTCTGTCCCCATCTCTCTCTGTCCCCACCTCTCTATCAAACCCGCTCTGTCCCCCCTCTCTGTCCACCCTGTCTGTCCCCGCTCACTCTGTCCCCCTCTCTCTGTCCCCCCTCTCTGTGCCCCCCTCTCTGTCTCCCCCTCTCTCTGTTCCCCCACTCTCTGTCTCCCTCTCTCTGTCCCCCTCTCTCTGTCCCCCTCTCTCTGTCGCCATATCTGTCACCGTCTCTCTGTACCTCTCTCTCTGTCCACCCCTCTCTCTGTCCCCATCTCTCTCTGTACCCCCTTTCTGTCAACCCCTCTCTGTCCCCCCTCTCGGTCCCCCTCTCTCTGTCCCACCCTGTCTGTCCCCGCTCACACTGTCCCCCTCTCTCTGCCCCCCTCCCTCTGTCCCCCTCCTTCTGTCTCCCTCTCTCTGTCACCTTCTTTCTGACCCCCTCTCTCTCTGTCCCCCCTCTCTGTTCCCCCTCTCTCTGTCCCCCTCTCTGTCCCCCCTCTCTCTGTAGCCCCTCTCTCTGTCCCCCCTCTCTGTCCACCTCTCTCTGCCCCCTCCCAGTCACCATCTCTCTGTCTCCCCTCACTCTGTCCCCCTCCCTCTGTCCCCCTCCCTCTGCCCCCTCTCTCTGTCCCCCCTCTCTCTGTCCCCCGTCTCTCTGTTCCCCCTCCCTTTGTCCCCCTCTCTCTGTCCCCGTCCCTCTGTCCCCCTCTCTCTGTCCCCCTCTCTCTGTCCCCCCTCTCTCTGTCGCCCTCTTTCTGACCCCCTTTCTCTCTGTACCCCCTCTCTCTCTGTACCCCTCTCTCTCTGACCCCCTCTCTCTCTGCCCCCTCGCTCTGTTCCCCGCTCTCTGTCCCCCCAAATCTATCGCCCTCTCTCTGCCCCCTCTCTGTCACTGTCTCTCTGTCCCCCCTCTCTCTGTCCCCGTCTCTCTGGCCCCCCCTCAGTCCACCCTCTCTCTGTTCCAAACCTCTGTCCCCCCCTCTCTGTCTCCCCTCCCACTGTCCCCCCATTCTGTCCCCCTCCCTCTGTCCCCCTCTCTCTGTACTCCCGCGGTCTGTCCCCTCCCTCTGCCCGCCTCTCTCTGTCCCCCTCTCTCTGTCCCCCTCTCTCTGTCCCCCTCTCTCTGTCCACCACTCTCTCTGCCCCCCCCTCTCTGTTCCACGTCTGTCCCCCGTCTCTGTCCCCCTCTCTCTGTCCCCCGCTCTCTGTCCCCCTCTCTCTGTCGCCATATCTGTCACCGTCTCTCTGTACCTCTCTCTCTGTCCACCCCCTCTCTCTGTTCCCCCACTCTCTGTCCCCCTCTCTGTGTCGCCATAATTGTCACCGTCTCTCTGTACCTCTCTCTCTGTCCACCAGTCTCTCTGTCCCCATCTCTCTCTGTCCCCCCTCTCTGTTCCACCTCTCTGTCCCCCTCTCTCTGTCCCCCTCTCTCTGTCGCCATATCTGTCACCGTCTCTCTGTACCTCTCTCTCTGTCCACCCCCTCTCTCTGTTCCCCCACTCTCTGTCCCCCTCTCTCTATCGCCATATCTGTCACCGTCTCTCTGTACCTCTCTCTCTGTCCACCAGTCTCTCTGTCCCCATCTCTCTGTGTCCCCCCTCTCTGTTCCACCTCTCTGTCCCCCGTCTCTGTCCCCCTCTCTCTGTCCCCGCTCACTCTGCCCCCCTCTCTCTGTCCCCCTCCCACTGTCCCCCTCATTCTGTCCCCCTCTCTCTGTCGCCTTATTTCTGACCCCCTCTCTCTCTGTGCCCCCCTCTGTGTCCCCCTCTCTCTGCTCCCTCCTAGTCACCATCTCTCTGTCCCCCCTCTCTGTCCCCCTCTCTCTGTCCACCCTGTCTGTCCCCACTCACTCAGTCCCCCTCTCTCTGTCCCCCTCCCTCTGTCCCCTCCTTCTGTCCCCCTCTCTCTGTCGCCTTCTTTCTGACCCCCTCTCTCTCTGCCCCCCCCCGTCCCCCTCTCTGTCCCCCCTCTCTCTGTAGCCCCTCTCTCTGTCCCCCCTCTCTGTCTCCCTCTCTCTGTCCCCCCTCTCTTAGCCCTCCTCCCTCTGTCCCCCTCTCTCTGTCCCCCCTCACTCTGTCGCCCTCTTTCTGACACCCTCTCTCTCTGTCTCCCCCTCTCTGTCCACTTCTCTCTGCCCCTCCCAGTCAGCATCTCTCTGTCTACCCTCCCTCTGTCCCCCTCCCTCTGTCCCCCTCCCACTGTCCCCCCTCTCTGTCCCCCCTCTCTGTAGCTCCTCTCTCTCTGTCCCTCCTCTCTGTCCCCCACTCTCACTGTCCCCCCTCTCTGTCCCCCTCTCTCTGTCCCCCTCTCTCTGTCCACCCGTCTCACTGTCCCCATCTCTCTCTGCCCCCTCCCAGTCACCATCTCTCTGTCCACCCTCCCTCTGTCCCCCTCCCTCTGTCCCCCTCCCTCTGTCACCACCTCTATGTCCCCCTCTCTCTGTCCCCCCTCTCTGTCCCCCTCTCTCTGTCCCTTTCTTTCTGCCCCCTCTCTTTCTGTCCCCCCTGTCTGTCCCACTCTCTCTGTCCCCCTCTCTGTCCCCGCATCCCTCTGTCCCCCTCTTTCTGTCCCCCTCTCTCTGTCACCCTCTTTCTGACCCCCCTCTCTCTGTCCCCCTCTCTCTGCCCCTCTCTCTCTCACACTGTAATCCCCTCTCTGTCCCCCACTCTCTGTCGCCCCTCCCTCTGACCCCCTGTATCTCCACCTCTCTCTGTCCTGCTCTCTCTGTCCCTCTCTATCTCCCCCTTTTTCCGTCCCCTCTATTTGACCCCATCTATCACCCACACTATCTGTGCCCCTCTCTCTCTGTACCTTCTCTCTACCCCCTCTCTCTCTGTCCCCTCTCTCTGTCCCCCCTCTCTCTGTCCCCCCTCTCTCTTTCCCCCTCTCTCTCTGTTCCCCTCTCTCTCTGTCCCTCTCTCTCTGCCCCCTCTCTCTCTGTCCCTCTCTCTCTGCCCCCTCTCTCTCCCCCACTCTCTGTCCCACGCTCTCTGTCCCCCTCTCTCAGACCCCCACTCTCTGTCCCACGCTCTCTGTCCCCCTCTCTCAGACCCCCACTCTCTGACCCCCACTCTCTGTCCCCCCACTCCCTTTCCCCCACTCTCTGTCCCCCTTCTCTCTGAACCCCTCTATCTCCCTCACTCTCTGTGGCCCTCTCTCTGTCGCCCACTCTCTGCCCCCTCTCCCTCCCCGCCTCTCTCTGTCCCCCTCTCTGTCCCCCTCTCTCTCTGTCCCCCTCTCTCTCTGACCCCGTCTCTGTCCTCCATTTCTCTGTCCCCCTCTCTCTCCCACCTGCCTCTCTCTGTCCCTCCTTCTCTCTGTCCCTCTCTCTCTCTGTCGCTCTCTCTGTCTCCCTCTCTCTCTCTGTCCCCCACTCTCTCTGTCCCTCTCTCTCTCTCTGTCCCTCTCTCTCTGTCCCCGTCTCTGTCCCCCATTTCTCTGTCCTCCTCTCTCTCCCACCTGCCTCTCTCTGTCCCTCCTTCTCTCTGTCCCTCTCTCTCTCTGTCGCTCTCTCTGTCTCCCTCTCTCTCTCTCTGTCCCCCACTCTCTCTGTCCCTCTCTCTCTCTCTGTCCCTCTCTGTCTGTCCCTCTCTCTCTGTCCCCGTCTCTGTCTCCCATTTCTCTGTCCCCCTCTCTCTCCCAGCTGCCTCTCTCTGTCCCCCCTTCTCTCTGTCCCTCTCTCTCTCTGTCGCTCTCTCTGTCTCCCTCTCTCTCTCTGTCCCCCACTCTCTCTGTCCCTCTCTCTCTCTCTGTCCCTCTCTGTCTGTCCCTCTCTCTCTGTCCCCGTCTCTGTCTCCCATTTCTCTGTCCCCCTCTCTCTCCCACCTGCCTCTCTCTGTCCCCCCTTCTCTCTGTCCCTCTCTCTCTCTGTCGCTCTCTCTGTCTCCCTCTCTCTCTCTGTCCCCCACTCTCTCTGTCCCTCTCTCTCTCTCTGTCCCTCTCTGTCTGTCCCTCTCTCTCTGTCCCCGTCTCTGTCCCCCATTTCTCTGTCCTCCTCTCTCTCCCACCTGCCTCTCTCTGTCCCCCCTTCTCTCTGTCCCTCTCTCTCTCTGTCGCTCTCTCTGTCCCCCTCTCTCTGTCCCCCCCCTCTCTGTCCCCCTCTCTCTGTCGCCCTCTCTCTGTCGCCCTCTCTCTGTCCCCTCTCTGTCACCTCTCTCTGTGTCCCCGTCTGTCTGTCCCACTCTCTCTGTTCCCTCTCTCTCTGTCCCCGTGCTCTCTCTGTCCGCATCTCTTTCTGTTCCCCCTCTCTATCCCCCCTCTCTCTGTCCACTCCCTCTCCGTCCACCCCTCCCCCCCGTTCCCCACTCAGTCCATCCCCCTCTCTCTGTCCCCCAGTCTCTGTCCCCGGCTCACTGTACACCTCTCTCTGACGGACTCTCCCTCCCCAACACTGTACCCCTCTCTCAGTCCCCCATTCTCTGTCCCCTCTATCTCCCTCTCTCTCTGTTCCCCTCCCTCTGACCCCGTCTCTCTGTCCCCACTCCCTCTGTCCCACTCCCTCTGTCCCACTCCTTCTGTCGCCCTCTTTCTACACCCTCTCTCTGTCTCACTCTCTCTGTCCCCCTCTCTCTGTAGCCCTCTCTCTGTCCCCCTTTCTCTGACACCCTCTCTTCCCCCACTCTGTCCCCCTCTCTCTGTCCCCACTCCCTCTGAACCCCTCTATCTTCCCCACACTCTGTGCCCCTCTCTCTGTCTCGCCCTCTCTGTCCCCCTCTCTCTGTCTCCCTCTCTCTGTCCCCCTCTCTCTGTCCCCCCTCTCTCTGCCCCCTCTCTCTGTCTCCTCTCTCTGTAATACTCTCTCTTCCCCACACTCTCTCCCACTCTCTAACCCCCCGGTCTCTGTTCCCCCCCGCTCTCTGTCCCCCGCTCTCTGTCCCCCTCTTTCTCTGTCCCCCTCTCTCTGTTACCCTCTCTCTGTCCCACTCTCTCTCTGACCCCCTCTCTCTGTCCCCCTCTCTCTGTCCCCCTTTCTCTGACACCCTCTCTTCCCCCACTCTGTCCCCCTCTCTCTGTCCCCACTCCCTCTGAACCCCTCTATCTTCCCCACACTCTGTGCCCCTCTCTCTGTCTCGCCCTCTCTGTCCCCCTCTCTCTGTCTCCCTCTCTCTGTCCCCCTCTCTCTGTCCCCCCTCTCTCTGCCCCTCTCTCTGTCTCCTCTCTCTGTAATACTCTCTCTTCCCCACACTCTCTCCCACTCTCTAACCCCCCGGTCTCTGTTCCCCCCCGCTCTCTGTCCCCCGCTCTCTGTCCCCCTCTTTCTCTGTCCCCCTCTCTCTGTTACCCTCTCTCTGTCCCACTCTCTCTCTCTGACCCCTTCTCACTGACGCCCTCTACCTCCCCCGCTCTCTGTCCCTCTCTCTCTGTACCCCCCTCTCTGTCCCCCGCTCTCTGTCTCCCCCGCTCTCTAACCCCCCCCCGCTCTCTGTCCCCCCGCTCTCTGTCACCCTCTTTCTCTGTCCCCCCCTCTCTGTCCCCCCTCTCTGTCCCCCTTGCTCTCTGCCCCCTCTCTCTCTCCCCCTCTCTCTCTCTGTCCCCCTCTCTCTCTGTGCCCCCCTCTCTCTCTTCCCCCTCTCTCTCTGACCCCTTCTCTCTCTGTGTCCCCTTCTCTCTGTCCCCCTCTCTCTCCCCCGGTCTCTGTCCCCCTCTCTCTGTTGCCCTCTCTCTGGCCACTCTCTGTCCCCCTCTCTCTGCCCCCTCACTCTCTCCCACTCTGTACCCTCTCTCTGTACCCCTCTTTCTGTCCCCCACTCTCTGTCCCCCCTCCCTCTGACTACCTCCCCGCTATCTGTCTTGCTCTCTCTGACCCCGTCTACCTCCCCCTCTTTTCGTCCCCCTCTCTCTGACCCCTCCATCTCCCTCACTCTCTGTGTCCCTCACTCTCTGTGTCCCTCTCTCTCTGTACCCCCCTCTCTCTCCCTCCCGCTCTCTCTGTCCCCATGGGTGGCACGGTGGCACAGTGGTTAGCACTGCTGCCTCACAGCGCCAGAGACCCGGCTTCAATTCCCACCTCAGGCGACTGTCTGTGTGGAGTTTGCACGTTCTCCCCGTGTCTGCGTGGGTTTCCTCCAGGTGCTCCGGTTTCCTCCCACAGTCCAAAGATGTGCAGGTCAGGTGAATTGGCCATGCTAAATTGCCCGTAGTGTTCGGTAAGGGGTAAATGTAGGGGTAAGAGTGGATTGCACTTCGGCGGGGCCTGTTTCCACACTGTAATGTAATCTAATCTCTATCTTCCCTGCTCTCTGTTCACCTCTCTCTGTCATCCCCTCACTGATGCTCTCTCTGTCCTTCTCTCTCAGCCCCCCACTCTGTCCCTCCTCCCTCTGACCCCCTCTATCTCCGCGCTCTCTGACGCTGTCTACCTCCCCCTCACTCTCTGTGTTCCTCTCTCTGCCCCTCTCTCTTCTTTGTCCGCCCCTCTCTGTCCCCCGCTCACTGAAGCACTCTGTACCTCTCTCTCTCTGTCCCCCTCTCTCTGTACCCCCTCTCTCTCTGACCCCCCTCTCTCTGTCCTACTCTCTCTTTTCCCCACTCTGTACCCCTCCTTCTGACCCCCTCCCTCTCTCTGTCCCCCTCTCTC
The DNA here is from genome assembly GCF_037043375.1 of Chiloscyllium plagiosum. Classification (NCBI taxonomy): domain Eukaryota; kingdom Metazoa; phylum Chordata; class Chondrichthyes; order Orectolobiformes; family Hemiscylliidae; genus Chiloscyllium; species Chiloscyllium plagiosum. The sequence continues at coordinate 20,079,911 of NW_028270188.1, forward strand.
TGTCCCCCCTCTCTCTGTCCCCCTCTCTCTGTCCCCATGCTCTTTCTGTTCCCATCTCTTACAGTTCCCCCTCTGTCCCTCCTCTCTCTGTCCTCTCCCTCTCCGTACCCCAAACCCCTCTGTCCCCCAATCTCTCCATCCCCCCTCTCTCTGTCCCCCTCTCTCTGCCCCTCTCTGTCACCCCTCCCTCTGTCCCCCCTCTGTCCCACCACTCTGTCCCCCCCTCTCTGTCCCCCCGTTCCCCCTCTCTCTGCACCCTCTCTCTCCCCCCTCTCTGCTGCCCCCTCTCTCCGTCGCCCTCTCTCTGCCCCCTTTCTTTGTCCCTGTCTCTCTGTCCCCCTCTCTCTGACCCCATCTCTCTCTGTCTTCACCCCTCTCTCTGTCCTCACCCCTCTCTGTTCCCCCTCTCTTTGTCCTCACCCCTCTCTGTCCCCCCTCTTTGTCCCCGTCTCTCTGTCCACCCCTCTCTCTGTTCCCCCGCCACCCCCCTGTCCCCGTCTCTCTGTACCCGTCTCTCTGTACCCCGCTCTCTGCCCCCTCTCTGACACCCACTCTCTGCCACCTCTCTGTCATCGTCTCTCTGCCCCCCCTCCCTCTGTCCCCTCTCTCTGCTCCTCCTCTCTCTGTCCCCCCTCACTGTGTCCCCCTCTCTCTGTCCCCCTCTCTCTCTGTCCCTTCTCTCTCTGTCCCCTTCTCTCTCTGTCACCCACTCTCTCTTTCCCCCTCTCTCTCTGTCCCCCTCTCTCCCTCTGTACCATTCTCTCCCTGTCCTCCTCTCTCTGTCCCCCTCTCTCTGTCCCTCTCTCTCTCTGACCCCCTCTCTCTCTGTCCCCCTCTCTCTCTGTCCCCTTCTCTCTCTGTCCCTCTCTCTCTGTCCCCCTCTCTCTGTACCCCCTCTCTCTCTGTGTCCCTCACTCTCTGACCCCCTCTCTCTCTGTCCCTCTCTCTCTGTCCCTCTCTCTCTGTCCCCCTCTCTCTGTATCCCCTCTCTCTCTGTGTCCCTCACTCTCTGACCCCCTCTCTCTCTGTCCCTCTCTCTCTGTCCCCCTCTCTCTCTGACCCCCTCTCTCTCTGTCCTCCTCTCTCTGTCCCTCTCTCTGTTCCCCCTCTCTCGGTACCCCTCTCTCTCCCACCCGCCTCTCTCTGTCCCTCCCTCTCTCTGTCCCCCTCTCTCTGTCCCCCTCTCTCTGTCCCCCCTCTCTCTGTCCCCCTCTCTCTGTCGCACTCTCTTAGCCCCCTCTCTGTCACCTCTCTGTGTACCTGTCTCTCTGTCCTACTCTCTCTTTTCCCCTCTCTCTGACCCCCTCTCTCTAACCCACCTCTCTTCCCCACTCTGTACCCCTCCTTCTGACCCCCTCCCTCTGTCCCCCTCTCTCTCTGTCCCCCTCTCTCTGTCCCCCTCTCTCTGTCCCCCCTCTCTCTGTCCCCTTCTCTCTGTCCCTCTCTCTCTGACCCCCCTCTCTCTGTCCCCCCTCTCTCTGTCCCCCCTCTCTCTGTCTCCCCTCTCTCTGTCCCCGTGCTCTTTATGTCCCCATCTCTTACTGCCTCCCCTCTGTCCCTCCTCTCTCTGTCCTCTCCCTCTCCGTCCCCCCAACCCACTCTGTCTCCCACTCTCTCCATCCCCCTCTCTCTCTGTGTCCTCGTCTCTCTGTCCAACCGTCTCTGTTCCCTCTCTCTGTCTGTCCCCAACTCTCTGTCCCCACTCCCTCGGACCCCCTCTCTCTGTCCCCCTCTCTCTGCCCCTTCTCTCTGTCGCCCTCTCTCTGTCTCCCCTTCTCTCTGACTCCTTCTCTCTGCCCCCCCCTCTGTCCCCACTCTCTGCTCCTCCTCTCTCTGTTCCCCCTCTCTCTGCTCCTCCTCTCTCTGTTCCCCCTCTCTCTGCTCCTCCTCTCTCTGTTCCCCCTCTCTCTGCTCCTCCTCTCTCTGTTCCCCCTCTCTCTGTCCCCCTCTCTCTGTCCCCCTCTCTCTCTGTCCCTTCTCTCTCTCCCCTACTCTCTCTGTCCCCCACTCTCTCTTTCCCCCTCTCTCTCTGTCCCCCCGTCTCTCTCTCTGTCCCCTTCTCTCTCTGTCCTCCTCTCTCTGTCCCCCTCTCTCTGTCCCCCTCTCTCTCTGAACCCCTCTCTCTGTCCCCCTCTCCCTCTGTCCCCTTCTCTCTCTGTCCCTCTCTCTCTCTCTCCCCTCTCTCTGTACCCCCTCTCTCTCTGTCCCTCTCTCTCTGTCCCCCTCTCTCTCTGACCCCCTCTCTCTCTGTCCTCCTCTCTCTGTCCCCCTCTCTCTGTTCCCCCTCTCTCGGTCCCCCTCTCTCTCCCACCCGCCTCTCTCTCTGTCCCTCTCTCTCTCTGTCCCCCTCTCTCAGCCCCCTCTCTGTCACCTCTCTGTGTACCTGTCTCTCTATCCTACTCTCTCTTTTCCCCTCTCTCTGACTCCCTCTCTCTGACCCACCTCTCTTCCCCACTCTGTACCCCTCCTTCTGACCCCCTCCCTCTGTCCCCCTCTCTCTCTGTCCCCCTCTCTCTGTCCTCCTTTCTCTGTCCCCCTCTCTCTCTGTCCCCCTCTCTCTGTCCCCCCTCTCTCTGTCCCCCCTCTCTCTGTCCCCGTGCTCTTTCTGTCCCCATCTCTTACTGCCTCCCCTCTGTCCCTCCTCTCTCTGTCCTCTCCCTCTCCGTCCCCCCAACCCACACTGTCCCCCACTCTCTCCATCCCCCTCTCTCTGTTCCCCTCTCTCTGACACACTCTCTGTCACCTCTCTCTGTGTCCCCGTCTCTCTGTCCAACCGTCTCTGTTCCCTCTCTCTGTCTGTCCCCAATTCTCTGTCCCCACTCCCTCGGACCCCCTCTCTCTGTCCCCCTCTCTCTGCCCCTTCTCTCTGTCCCCCTCTCTCTGTCTCCCCTTCTCTCTGACTCCTTGTCTCTGTCCCCCTCTCTCTGTTCCCCCACTCTCTGCTCCCTCTCTCTGTCCCCCTCTCTCTGACCCCCTCTATCTCCGCCACTCTCTGTGCCCCTCTCTCTGTCCCCCCTCTCTCTGCCCCCTCTCTCTGTCCCCCTCTCTCTGTCCCCTCTCACTGACGCCCTCTATCTCCCCCGCTCTCTGTCCCCCGCTCTCTGTCCCCCCCTCTGCTCCCCGCTCTGATCCCCCTCTCTGTCGCCCCTCTCTGTCGCCCCCTCTCTGTTGCCCTCTCTCTGTCCCCCACTCTCTGTCCCCCACTCTCTGTACCCCCTCTCTCTGACGGCCTCTCACTGACGCCCTCTATCTCCCCCGCTCTCTGTCCCCCTCTCCATGTCGTCCTCTCTCTGTCCTGCTCTCTCTGTCCCCCCCTCTCTGTCCGCATCTCTCTCTGCCCCCCCTCTCTGTTCTCCCCCTTTGCCCCCTCTCTCTGATCCCCTCTCTCTGTACCCCCCTCTCTGCCCCCTCTCTGTCACCCCTCCCTCTGTCCACTTTCTCTGTCACCCCTCCCTCTGTCCCCTCCCTCTGTCCCCCCCTCTGTCCCCCCCGTCCCCCCTCTCTGTCCCCCCTCTCTCTGTACCCCCTCTCTCTGTCCCCCCTCTCTCTGTCCTCCCTCTCTCTCTCTGTCACCCCCTGCCCCCTTTCTTTGTCCCCGTCTCTCTGTCCCCCCTCTCTGTCCCCATCTCTCTCTGTCCCCCCCACTCTCTGTCCTCCCCTCTCTCTGTCCTCACCCCTCTCTGCCCCCCCTCTCCGTCCTCACCCCTCTCTGTCCCCCCTCTTTGTCCCCGTCTCTCTGTCCCTGTCTCTCTGTCCCCCTCTCTCTGTCCACCCCTCTCTCTGTTCCCCCGTCCCCCCCTCTGTCCCCGTCTCTCTGTACCCGTCTCTCAATACCCCTCTCTCTCCCCCGCTCTCTGTCCCCCCTCTCTGTCACCCTCTCTCTGCCCCCTCTCTGTCATCGTCTCTCTGTCCCCCCTCCCTCTGTCCCCTCTCTCTGCTCCTCCTCTCTCTGTTCCCCCTCTCTCTGTCCCCCCTCTCTCTGTCCCCCTCCCTATGTCCCCCTCTCTCTGCCCCCCTCTCTCTGTCCCCATCTCTCTCTGTCCCCCCCTCTCCCTGTCCCCCATCTCTCTGTCCCCCCGTCACTGTCCCCTCTCTCTGTCTGCCCCCTCTCTGTCACCGTCTCTCTGTCCCCCCTCCCTCTGTACCCCTCTCTCTGGCCCCCTCTCTCTGTCGCCCCACTCTCTGTCCCCCCTCTCTCTGACCCCTCCTTCTCTCTCACCCTCTCTCTATCCTCCTCTCTCTATCCCCCTCTCTCTGCCCCCCCTCTCTCTGTGCCCACTCTCTAACCCTCTCTGTCACCGTCTCTCTGTCCCCCCTCAGTCCCCCTCTCTCTGCCCCCTCTCTCTCTCCCACTCTGTACCCCTCTCTCTGTCTCCCACTCTCTGTCCCCCCTCCCTCTGATCCCCTTTTTCTCCCCCTCTCTCTGTCCCCCACTGCGCTCTGTCCGCCCTCTATCTCTGCCCCCTCTCTGTCACCGTCTCTCTGTCCCCCCTCTCTCTGTCCCCCTTCACTCTGTCCCCGGTCATTCTGTCGCCCTCTCTCTGTCTCCCCTCTCTCTGCGCCCTCTCTCTGTCCACTCTCTGCCACCATCTCTCTGTCCCCCCCATTCTCTGTCCCTCCTCTCTGTCCCTCCTGTCTCTGTCGCCCTCTCTCTGTCCCCTCTCTGTCACCGTCTCTCTGTCCCCCCCCTCTGTCCACCCTCTCTCTGTACCCCCTCTCTCTGCCCCCCCTCTGTCGCCCTCTCTCTGCCCCCTCTCTGTCACCATCTCTCTCTTTCCCCCTCTCTCTCTCTGTACCTCACTCTCTGTCCCCCTCTCTCTGTCCCCTCTATCTGTCGCCCCTCTCTCTGTACCCCCTCTCTCTGCCCCCCCTCTGTCGCCCTCTCTCTGCCCCCTCTCTGTCACCATCTCTCTCTTTCCCCCTCTCTCTCTCTGTACCTCTCTCTCTGTCCCCCTCTCTCTGTCCCCTCTATCTGTCGCCCCTCTCTCTGTCACCCCCTCTCTCTGCCCTGCTCTCTCCGTCCCCCCTCTCTGTCGCGGTCTCTCTCTCCCCCTTCTCTGTCAACGTCTCTGTCCCCCCTCTCTGTCCCCCCTCTCTCTGTGGAGAAAGTGAGATCTGCAGATGCTGGAGATCAGAGCTGGAAATGTGTTGCTGGAAACAACACATTTCCAGGGCATAAGCCCTGAAGAAGGGCTTATGCCCGAAACGTCGATTCTCCTGTTCCCTGGATGCTGCCTGACCTGCTGCGTTTTTCCAGCAACACATTTCCAACCCCCTCTCTCTGTCCCCACTCTCTCAGCCCCCTCTCTCTCTGTCCCCCTCTCTCTCTTCCCCTCTCTCTCTCTCTGTCCCCCCTCTCTCTGTCCCCCCTCTCTCTGTCCCCCATCTATCTGTCCCCCTCTCTCTGTCCCCCTCACTCTGTCCTCCCTCACTCTGTCCCCGATCATTCTGTCGCCCTCTCTCCGTCCCCCCTCTCTGTCGCGGTCTCTCTCTCCCCCTTCTCTGTCAACATCTCTGACCCCCTCTCTGTCCCCCCTCTCTCCCTTCCCCTCTCTCTCTCTGTTCCCCCTCTCTCTGTCCCTCCTCTCTCTGTCCCCCCTCTATCTGTCCCCCTCTCTCTGTCCCCCTCACTCTGTCCTCCCTCACTCTGTCCCCGGTCATTCTGTCGCCCTCTCTCTGTCCCCCTCTCTCTGTCGCCCTCTCTCTGTCCCCTGTCTCTCTGTTCCCCTCTCTCTGTACCTTCCATTTCTCTGCCTCTCTCTGTCAGAGCTGAAAATGTGTTGCTGGAAAAGCGCAGCAGGTCAGGCAGCATCCAGGGAACAGGAGAATCGAAGTTTCGGGCATAAGCCCTTTTTCAGCTCTGATCTCCAGCATCTGCAGACCTCACTTTCTCCCCTCTCTCTGTCATCCCTCTCTCTGCCCCCCTCTATCTATCCCACTCTCTGTCCGCCCTCTCTGTCCCCCCTCTCTCTGTCCCCCCTCTCTCTACCCCCCTCTCTCTGCGCCCTCTCTCTGTCCCCTCTCTGTCACCATCTCTCAGTCCACCCCTCCTATCTGTCCCTCCTCTCTCTGTCGCCCTCTCTCTGTCCCCTCTTTGTCACCGTCTCTCTGTCCCCCCCTCTGTTCACTCTCACTCTGTACCCCCTCTCTCTGCCCCCCCTCTGTCGCCCTCTCTCTGCCCCCTCTCTGTCACCGTCTCTCTCTTTCCCCGTCTCTCTGTCTGTCCCCCTCTCTCTCTCCCCCTCTCTCTCTGTCCCCCCTCGCTCTGACCCCCTCTCTCTGTCCCCCTCTCTCTGTCACCCCTCTCTCTGCCCCCCTCTATCTACCCGACTCTCTGTCCCCTCTCTCTCTGTCCCCCTCTCTCTGTCCCCTCTCGCTCTCTCTCTCTCTCCCTTCTCTCTCTGACCCCCTCTCTCTGTCCCCCCGTTTTCTCTGACCCCCGTTCTCCGTTCCCCCTCACTCTGACCCACTCACTCTTTCGAACTCTTTCTGTCCACCTCTCTCTGTTCCCCTCTCTCTGTACAGCCTCTCTCTGTCCCTCTCTCTCTGTCGCCCTCTCTCTGTTCCCCTCTTTCTGTCCCCACTCTCCCTGTCCCCCTCTCTCTGTGCCCCCCTCTCTGTCCCCCCACTCACTGTCCCCCTCTCTCTGTCCCCCCTCTCTCTCTCTCTCTCCCTCTCTCTGTCCCCCCTCTCTCTATACCCCCCTCTCTCTGCCCCCTCTCTCTGTCTCCTCTCTCTCTCCCCTCTCTCTCTGTCCCCCTCTCTCTATCCCCTCTCTCTCTCCCCTCTCTCTCTGACCCCCCTTTCTCTGTCCCCTCTCTCTGTCGCCCTATCTTTTCCCCCCTCTCTGTCACCCTCTCTCTGTCCCCCTCTCTCTCTGTCGCCCTCTCTCTCCCCCTCTCTGTCTTCGTCTCTCTGTCCCCCCTCTCTCTGTCCCCCCTCTCTCTGTCCCCCTCTCTGTCCCCCCTCTCTCTGTCCCCCTCTCTTTGTCCCCCTCTCTCTCTTCCCCCCCTCTCTGTTCCCCCTCTCTGTTCTCCCATCTCTCTGTCCCCCTCTCTCTGTCCCCCTCTCTCTTTCCCCCCTCTCACTGTCCCTCTCTCTCTGTCACCCTCTCTCTGCCCTCCTCTCTCCATTCCCCCTTCTTTGTCGCCCTCTCTCTCCCCCCTCTCTGTCACCATTTCTCTGTCCCCCCTCTCTCTATCCCCTCTCTTTCTACCCCCCTCTATCTGCCCCTCTCTCTCTGCCCCCCCCTCTCTGTTTCCCCTCTCTCTGTCCCCCTTTTCTCTGACCCCCCTTTCTCTGTCCCCTCTCTCTGTCGCCCTATCTTTTCCCCCCTCTCTGTCACCGTCTCTCTGTCCCCCCTCTCTCTGTCCCCCCTCTCTCTCTCTCTCTCCCCCTCTCTGTCACCCCTCTCTCTGTTCCCCCCTCTCTCTGTGCCCCCCTCTCTGACCCCCCTCTGTTTGTCCCCCTCTCTCTGTCCCCCTCTCTCTCTGTCCCCCCTCTCACTGTCCCTCTCTCTCTGTCACCCTCTCTCTATACCCCCCTCTCTCTCTGCCCCCTCTCTCTGTCTCCTCTCTCTCTCCCCTCTCTCTCTGTCCCCCTCTCTCTATCCCCTCTCTCTCTCCCCTCTCTCTCTGACCCCCCTTTCTCTGTCCCCTCTCTCTCTCGCCCTATCTTTCCCCCCCTCTCTGTCACCCTCTCTCTGTCCCCCTCTCTCTCTGTCGCCCTCTCTCTCCCCCTCTCTGTCTTCGTCTCTCTGTCCCCCTCTCTCTGTCCCCCCTCTCTCTGTCCCCCTCTCTGTCCCCCCTCTCTCTGTCCCCCTCTCTCTGTCCCCCTCTCTCTCTTCCCCCCTCTCTCTGTTCCCCCTCTCTGTTCTCCCATCTCTCTGTCCCCCTCTCTCTGTCGCCCTCTCTCTTTCCCCCCTCTCACTGTCCCTCTCTCTCTGTCACCCTCTCTCTGTCCCCCATCTCTCTGCCCTCCTCTCTCCATTCCCCCTTCTCTGTCGCCCTCTCTCCCCCCCCTCTCTGTCACCATTTCTCTGTCGCCCTCTCTCTCCCCCTCTCTGTCACCGTCTCTCTGTCCCCCCTCTCTCTATCCCCCCTCTTTCTACCCCCCTCTATCTGCCCCTCTCTCTCTGTCCCCCCCCCCCCTCTGTTTCCCCTCTCTCTGTCCCCCATTTCTCTGACTCCCCTTTCTCTGTCCCCTCTCTCTGTCGCCCTATCTTTTCCCCCCTCTCTGTCACCGTCTCTCTGTCCCCCTCTCTCTGTCGCCCTCTCTCTCCCCCTCTCTGTTTTCGTCTCTCTGTCCCCCCTCTCTCTGACCCCCCTCTCTCTCTCCCCCTCTCTGTCCCCCCTCTCTCTGTTCCCCCTCTCTCTGTGCCCACCTCTCTGACCCCCCTCTGTTTGTCCCCCTCTCTCTGTCCCCCTCTCTCTCTGTCCCCCCTCTCACTGTCCCTCTCTCTCTGTCACCCTCTCTCTGTCCCCCTCTCTCTGCCCTCCTCTCTCCATTCCCCCTTCTCTGTCGCCCTCTCTCCCCCCCCCCCTGTCACCATTTCTCTGTCCCCCTCTCTCTATTCCCTCTCTCTCTCCCCTCTCTCTCTGACCCCCTCTCTCTGTCCCCCTTTTCTCTGACCCCCCTTTCTCTGTCCCCTCTCTCTGTCGCCCTATCTTTTCCCCCGTCTCTGTCACCCTCTCTCTGTCCCCCTCTCTCTCTGTCGCCCTCTCTCTCCCCCTCTCTGTTTTCGACTCTCTGTCCCCCCTCTCTCTGTCCCCCCTCTCTCTGCCCCCCCTCTCTCTCTCTCCCCCTCTCTGTCCCCCCTCTCTCTGTCCCCCCTCTCTCTGTGGCCCCCTCTCTGTCCGCCCTCTGTTTGTCCTCCTCTCTCTGTCCCCCTCTCTCTCTGTCCCCCCTCTCACTGTCCCTCTCTCTCTCTGTCACCCTCTCTCTGTCCCCCCTCTCTCTGCCCTCCTCTCTCCATTCCCCCTTCTCTGTCGCCCTCTCTCCCCCCCCTCTCTATCACCATTTCTCTGTCGCCCTTTCTCTCCCTCTCTCTGTCACCGTCTCTCTGTCCCCCTCTCTCTATCCCCCCTCTTTCTGCCCCCTCTATCTGCACCTCTCTCTCTGTCCCCCCTCTCTGTTTCCCCTCTCTCTGTCCCCTCTCCCTGTCCCCCCTCTGTGTCCCGACTCTATCTGTCCACCTCTCTCTCTGTCCCCCTCTCTCTGTCCCCCTCTCTCTGACTCCTCTCTCTGTCCCCCTCTCTTTCTGTTCCACTCTCTCTGACCCCCTCTATCTCCCCACTCTCTGCCCCTCTCTCTCTCTGTCCCCCTCTCTCTCTGTCCCCTCTCCCTCTGTACCCCTCTCTCTGCCCTCCTCTCTGTGTCCCACTCTCTCTGTCCCCCTCTCTCTGCCCCCCTCTCTCTGCCCCTCTCTCTGTCCCCCTCTCTCTGTCACCCCCTCCCTCTGTACCCCCTCTCTCTGTGCCCCCTCTCTCTGTCCCCCTCTCTCTGTCCCCCTTTCTCTCTGCCCCCTCTGTGCCCCCTCTCTCTGCCCCCTCACTCTCTCTCCCTCTCTCTGTCACCCTCTCTCTGTCCCCCCTCTCTGTCCCCCCGTCTCTGTCAACCTCACTCTGTGTCCTCTCTCTCTCCCACGCTCTCTGACCCCCTCTCTGTCACCCTCTCTCTGTTCCCCCCCTCTCTCTCTGTCCCCTACTCTCTGCATCTCCCCACTCTATGTCCCCACCTGTCCTCCTCTCTCTCCCACCCGCCTCTCTCTATCCCTCCTCTTTGTCTCCCTATCTCTCTGTCCCGCTCTCTCTGTTCCCCCATCTCTGTCCCCTCTCTCTCTCCCTCTCTCTCTGACCCCTCTCTGTCTCCCCCTCTCTCTCTCTGTCCCCCACTCTCTACATCCCCCCACTCTCTGTCCCCCTCTCTCTGACCCCCCTCTCCCCCACTCTGTACCCCTCTCTCTGTCCCCCACTCTCTGTTCTCCTCTATATCCCCTCGCTCTGTCCCCCTCTCTCTGTCCCACACTCTCTGTCCCCCTCTCTCTCTATCCCCCTTTCTCTGTCCCCTCTCTCTGCCCCCTCTCTCTGTCCCCCTCTCTCTCTGCCCTCCTCTCTGTGTCCCCCTCTCTCTGTCCCCCTCTCTCTCTGTCCCCCTTTCTCTGTCCCCTCTCTCTGCCCCCTCTCTGCCACCTCTCACTGCCCCCACTCTCTCTGTCCCCTCTCTCTCTGCCCCCCCTCTCTCTGTCCCCCTCTCTCTGTCCCCCTTTCTCTGTCCCCCTCTCTCTGTATCCTCTCTCTCTCCCCGCTCTCTGACCCCTCTCTGTCGCCCTCTCTCTCTGTCCCCCTCTCTCTCTCTCTCTGTCCCCCACTCTCTCCATCTCCCCACTCTCTGTCCCCCTCTGTCCCCCTCTCTCTCTCTATCTGTCCACCACGCTCTCCATCTCCCCACTCTCTGTCCCCCTCTCTCTCTCTATCTGTCCACCACTCTCTCCATCTCCCCACTCTCTGTCCCCCTCTGTCCCCCTCTCTCACCCACCCGCATCTTTCTATCCCTCCTCTTTGTCCCCCTCTCTCTCAGTCCCGCTCTCTCTGTTCCCCCATCTCTGTCCCCCTCTCTCTCCCACCCACCTCTCTCTCTGTCTCCCCCTCTCTCTGTCTCCCCCTCTCTCTGTCCCCCCTCTCTCTGTCCCCCCTCTCTCTGTCCTCCTCTCTCTCTGTCCACTCTCTCTCTGTCCCCCTCTCTCTCTGTCCCCTCTCTCTCTGTCCCCCTCTCTCTCTGCCCCCTCTCTCTGCCCGCGCTCTCTGTCCCTCTCTCTCTGTCCACTCTATCTCTCCCCCCTCTCTGTCCCCCTATCTCTCTCCATCCCCCCAATCTCTGTCCCCCTCTCTCTGACATCCCATCTCCCCCACTCTGTACACCTCTCTCTGTTCCCACTCTCTGACCCCCTCTATCTCCCCAACTCTCTGCCTCCCTCTTTCTGTCCCCTCTCCCTGTCCCTCTCTCTCTGCCCCCCCTCACTCTGTCCCCCTCTGTCTGCCCCCATCTCTCTCTGCCCCTCTCTCTATCTCCCCCACTCTCTGTTCCCCCTCTCTCTCTGCCCCTCTCTCTCTGGCCCCCTGTCTCTGGCCTCCTCTCTATCTGGCCCCCCCTCTCTCTGTCGCCCTCTCTCTGCCCCTCTCTCTCTGTCCTCCTATCTGCCCCCCTCTCTCTGTCGACTCTTTCCGCCCCCTCTCTCTCTGCCCCCCTCTCTCTCTAACCCCCTCTCTCTCTGACCCCCTCTCTGTCCCCCTCTCTCTGTCGACCTCTCTCTGACCCCCACTCTCTCACTCTGGCCTCTCCCTGTACCACCTCACTGTCCCCCTCTCTCTGTCGCCCCTCTCTCTCTGTCGCCGTCTCTCTGTCCAGATGTCTCTGCCCCCTCTCTCTCTGCCCTCCCTCTCTCTACCCCCTCTCTCTCTGTCCCCTCTCTCTCTCCGCCGCTCTCTGACCCCCTCTCTGTCCCCCTCTCTCTCTGTCCCCTCTCTCTCTGTCCCTCTCTCTCTGTCCCCTCTCTCTGTCACCGTCTCTCTATCCCCCTTCTCTCTGTCCCACCTTTCTCTGTTCCCCCCTCTTTGTCCCTCCCTCTCTCTGTCCCCTTCTCTCTCTGTCCTCCTCTCTCTCTGCCCCCCTCTCTCTCTGTGCCCCCCTCCCTCTGTCCCCCTCTCTCTCTGCCCCGCTCTCTCTCTGTCCTCCTCTCTCTCTGTCCCCCTCTCTCTCTGTCCCCCTCTCTCTGTCGCCTCTTTCTGCCCCCTCTCTCTCTGACCCCCTCCATCTCCCCCGCTCTCTGTCCCCCTCTCTCAGTCGCCCTCTCTCTGACGCCTACTCTCTCACACCCGCCTCTCCCTGTACCACCTCACTGTCCCCCTCTCTCTCTGTCACCCCTCTCTCTGTCGCCGTCTCTCTGTCCCCATCTCTCTCTGTCCCCCACTCTCTCTGTCCCTCTCTCTCTGTCCCCTCTCTCTCACCCCCGATCTCTGACCCCCTCTCTGTTGCCCTCTCGTTGCCCCCGCTCTCTCTGCCCCCCCCGACCCCTCTCTCTGTCCCCCTCTCTTTCTCTGTTCCACTCTCTCTATTCCCCTCTCTCTGTCCACCCCACTCTGTCCGCCCTCACTCTGGCACCCTCTCTCTGTCGCCCTCTCTCTATCCCCCTCTCTCTGTCCCCCCTCTCTCTGTCCCGCTCTTTGACCCCCTCTCTGTCGCCCTCTCTCTCTGCCCCCTCTCTCTCTGCCCCCCTCTCTCTGTCCCCCTCTCTCTATCCCCTCTCACTGTCCCTCTCTCTCTCTCCCGCTCTCTGACCCCCTCTCTGTCATCCTCTCTTTCTGCCCCCTCTCTCTGCCCCTTCTCTCTGCCCCCTCTCTCTTTGCCCCCCTCTCTCTGACCCCCGTCCCCCTCTCCCTGTCCCCCTCTCTCTCTGTACCACTCTCTCTGTTCCTCTCTCACTGTTCCCCTCGCTCTGTCCCCCTCTCTCTGCCCCCTCTCTCTCTCCCCTGCTCTTTGACCCCCTCACTGTCCCCCTCTCTCTCTGCCCCCTCTCTCGCTGCCCCCTCTCTCTATCCCCCTCTCGCAGTCCCCTCTCTCTACCGCTCTCTGACCACCTCTCTGTAACTCCCTCTCTCTGCCCCCTCTCTCTGTCCCCCTCTCTCTGTCCCCTCTCTCTCTCCCCCGCCCTCTGACCCCCTCTCTGTCGCCCTCTCTCTGCCCCCTATCTCTCTGCCCCCCTCTCTGTCCCCCCTCTCTCTGTCCCCCTCTCTCTGTCCCCTCTCTCTCTCCCCGCTCTCTGACCCCCTCTCTCTGTCCCCTCTCTCTCTCCCCCGCTCTCTGACCCCCTCTCTGTCACCCTCTCTCTGTCCCCTTCTCTCTCTGTCCTCCTCTCTCTCTGCCCCCCTCTCTCTCTGTGCCCCCCTCCCTCTGTCCCCCTCTCTCTCTGCCCCGCTCTCTCTCTGTCCTCCTCTCTCTCTGTCCCCCTCTCTCTCTGTCCCCCTCTCTCTGTCGCCTCTTTCTGCCCCCTCTCTCTCTGACCCCCTCCATCTCCCCCGCTCTCTGTCCCCCTCTCTCTGTCGCCTCTTTCTGCCCCCTCTCTCTCTGACCCCCTCCATCTCCCCCGCTCTCTGTCCCCCTCTCTCAGTCGCCCTCTCTCTGACGCCTACTCTCTCACACCCGCCTCTCCCTGTACCACCTCACTGTCCCCCTCTCTCTCTGTCACCCCTCTCTCTGTCGCCGTCTCTCTGTCCCCATCTCTCTCTGTCCCCCACTCTCTCTGTCCCTCTCTCTCTGTCCCCTCTCTCTCTCCCCCGATCTCTGACCCCCTCTCTGTTGCCCTCTCGTTGCCCCCGCTCTCTCTGCCCCCCCCCCCGACCCCTCTCTCTGTCCCCCTCTCTTTCTCTGTTCCACTCTCTCTATTCCCCTCTCTCTGTCCACCCCACTCTGTCCGCCCTCACTCTGGCACCCTCTCTCTGTCGCCCTCTCTCTATCCCCCTCTCTCTGTCCCCCCTCTCTCTGTCCCGCTCTTTGACCCCCTCTCTGTCGCCCTCTCTCTCTGCCCCCTCTCTCTCTGCCCCCCTCTCTCTGTCCCCCTCTCTCTATCCCCTCTCACTGTCCCTCTCTCTCTCTCCCGCTCTCTGACCCCCTCTCTGTCATCCTCTCTTTCTGCCCCCTCTCTCTGCCCCTTCTCTCTGCCCCCTCTCTCTTTGCCCCCCTCTCTCTGACCCCCGTCCCCCTCTCCCTGTCCCCCTCTCTCTCTGTTCCTCTCTCACTGTTCCCCTCGCTCTGTCCCCCTCTCTCTGCCCCCTCTCTCTCTCCCCTGCTCTTTGACCCCCTCACTGTCCCCCTCTCTCTCTGCCCCCTCTCTCGCTGCCCCCTCTCTCTATCCCCCTCTCGCAGTCCCCTCTCTCTACCACTCTCTGACCACCTCTCTGTCACTCCCTCTCTCTGCCCCCTCTCTCTGTCCCCCTCTCTCTGTCCCCTCTCTCTCTCCCCCGCCCTCTGACCCCCTCTCTGTCGCCCTCTCTCTGCCCCCTATCTCTCTGCCCCCCTCTCTGTCCCCCCTCTCTCTGTCCCCCTCTCTCTGTCCCCTCTCTCTCTCCCCGCTCTCTGACCCCCTCTCTCTGTCCCCTCTCTCTCTCCCCCGCTCTCTGAACCCCTCTCTGTCACCCTCTCTCTGTCCCCAATCTCTCTGCCCCCCTCTCTTTGTCCCCCCTCTCTCTGTCCCCCCTCTCTCTGTCCCCCCTTTTCTCTGACCCCTTCTCTCTCTGTCCTGCTCTGTCTCTGTCCCCCTGTCTCTGTCTCCTATTTCTGCCCCCCTCTCTCTGTCCCCCCTCTCTGTCCCCCCTCTCTCTGACCCCTTCTCTCTCTGTCCCCCTCTCTCTGTCTCCTCTTCCTGTCCCCCTCTCTCTCTGTTACGCTCTCTCTGTCGCCGTCTCTCTGTCCCCCTCTCTCTCTGTCCCCTCTCTCTCTATGTCCCCCACTCTCTTTTCCCCCTCTCTCTCTGCCCCCCTGTCTCTGGCTTCCTATCACTTTGGCCCCCTCTCTCTATGGCTCCCTCTCTCTGTCGCCCTCTCTCTGACCCCCTCTCTCTCTGACCCCCTCTCTGTCCCCCGCTCTCTGTCCCCCTCTCTCAGTCGCCCTCTCTCTGACCCCCACTCTCTCACACCCGCCTCTCCCTGTACCACCTCACTGTCCCCCTCTCTCGCTGTCGCCCCTCTCTCTGTCACGGTCTCTCTGTCCCCCCCTCTCTCTGTCCCCCCCTCTCTCTGTCCCCCTCTCTCTCTGTCCCTCTCTCTCTGTCCCCTCTCTCTCTCCCCCGCTCTCTGACCCCCTCTCTGTTGCCCTCTCTCTGCCCCCACTCTCTCTGCCCTGCCGACCCCTCTCTCTGTCCCCCTCTCTCTCTGTCCCTCTCTCTCTCTGTCTCCCTCTCTCTGCCCCCCTCTCTCTGTCACCGTCTCTCTATCCCCCTCTCTCTGTTCCCCCTTTGTCTGTCCCCCTCTCTCTGTCCCCCCCTCTTCCTCCTCTCTCTCTGCCCCCCTCTCTCTCTCTGTCCCCCTCTCTCTCTGTCCCCCTCTCTCTCTGCCCCTCTCTCTCTGATCCCCGCTCTCTCTCTGCCCCTTTGTCTCTCTCGGTACCCTCTCTTTCTGTCCCCCCCTCTCTCTGTACCCTCTCTCTCTGTCCCCCTCTCTCTCTGTACCCTCTCTCGCTGTCTCCCACTCTCTCTGTCCCCCTCTCTCTGTTCAACCACTCTCTGTCACCCTTTCTCTGACCCCCCTCTCTCTGTCCCACTCTCTCTGTCCCCTCTCTCTCTATCCCCTCCTCTCTCTCTGTTCCCTCTCTCTCTATCCCCTCTCTCTCTGTCTCCCTCTCTCTCTGTCTCCCTCTCTCTGTCTACCTCTCTCTCTGTCTCCCCCACTCTGTCCCCCTCTCTCTGTCGCCCCCTTTCTCTGTCCCCCTCACTCTCTGTCCCCCTCTCTCTGCCCCCCTCTATCTACCTCACTCTCTGTCCTCCACTCTCTGTCCCCCTCTGTCTGTCGCCCTCTCTCTGACCCCCTCTCTCTCCCAACCGCCTCTCTCTCTCCCCCGCTCTCTGCCCCCTCTCTCTGTCGCCCTCTTTCTGTCCCCCTCCTTCTTACCCTGTCTCTCTCCCACCTGCCTCTCCCTCTGCCCCGCTCTCTGCCCCCTCTTTCTGTCGCCCTCTCTCTGTCCCCCTCTGTCTCCTACCCGCCTCTCTCTATCCCCCCTTTTTGTCCCCCCCTCTCTCTCTCTGTACCCCTCTCTCTGTTCCCTCTCTCTGTGACCCCCTCTCTCTCCCACCCGCCTCTCTCCCTGTCCCCCTCTCTCTGGCCCCCTCTGTGTCACTCTCTCTCTGCCCCCTTCTCTCTGCCCCCCTCTCTGTCCCCTCTCTCTCTGTCCCCCTCTCTCTCTCTCTCTGTCCCCCACTCTCTCCATCCCCCCACTCTCTGTCCCCCTCTCTCCCTCCACTCTGTACCCCTCTCTATCCCCCAATCTCTATTCCCTCTCTCTGTCCCGTCTATCTCCCCCTCTCTCTGTCCTCCTCTCTCTGTATCCCTCTCTCTGTCCCCTGTCTCTCTCCCCCACTCTCTGACCCCCTCTCTGTTACCCTCTCTCTGCCCCCTTCTCTCTGCCCCCTCTCTGTCCCCCTCCTTCTCTGTCCCCCACTCTCTCCATCCCCACACTCTGTCCCCCTCTCTCTGACCCCCTCTCTCACCCCACTCTGTACCCCTCTCTGTCCCCCACTCTCTGTCCCCCTCTCTCTGTCCCCCTCTCTCTGACCCCTCTATCTCCCCCACACTCTGTGCCCCTCTCTCTGTCGTCTCTTTCTGCCCCTCTCTCTCTGCCCCCCTCTATCTCCCCCACTCTCTGACCCCCACTCTCTCCCACCCACCTCTCTCTGTACCCCCCACTGTCCCCCTCTCTCTCTGTCACCCCTCTCTTTCTGTCCCCCTCTCTCACTGTCCCCTCTCTCTGCCCCCTCTCTCTCTGTCCCCCTGTCACTGCCCCCTCTGTCTCTGCCCCCTCTCTCTGTCCCCCACTCTCTCCATCCCCCCACTCTCTGTCCCCCTCTCTCTCTGTCCCTCTCTCTCTGTCCCCTCTCTCTCTCCCCCGCTTTCTGACCCCCTCTCTGTTGCCCTCTCTCTGCCCCCACTCTCTCTGCCCTGCCGACCCCTCTCTCTGTCCCCCTCTCTCTCTGTCCCTCTCTCTCTCTGTCTCCCTCTCTCTGCCCCCCTCTCTCTGTCACCGTCTCTCTATCCCCCTCTCTCTGTTCCCCCTTTGTCTGTCCCCCTCTCTCTGTCCCCCCCCTCTTCCCCCTCTCTCTCTGCCCCCTCTCTCTCTCTGTCCCCCTCTCTCTCTGTCCCCCTCTCTCTCTGCCCCTCTCTCTCTGATCGCCGCTCTCTCTCTGCCCCTTTGTCTCTCTCGGTACCCTCTCTTTCTGTCCCCCCCTCTCTCTGTACCCTCTCTCTCTCTGTCCCACTCTCTCTGTCCCCTCTCTCTCTATCCCCTCCTCTCTCTCTGTTCCCTCTCTCTCTATCCCCTCTCTCTCTGTCTCCCTCTCTCTCTGTCTCCCCCACTCTGTCCCCTCTCTCTGTCGCCCCCTTTCTCTGTCCCCCTCACTCTCTGTCCCCCTCTCTCTGCCCCCCTCTATCTACCTCACTCTCTGTCCTCCACTCTCTGTCCCCCTCTGTCTGTCGCCCTCTCTCTGACCCCCTCTCTCTCCCAACCGCCTCTCTCTCTCCCCCGCTCTCTGCCCCCTCTCTCTGTCGCCCTCTTTCTGTCCCCCTCCTTCTGACCCTGTCTCTCTCCCACCTGCCTCTCCCTCTGCCCCGCTCTCTGCCCCCTCTTTCTGTCGCCCTCTCTCTGTCCCCCTCTGTCTCCTACCCGCCTCTCTCTATCCCCCCTTTTTGTCCCCCTCTCTCTCTCTCTGTACCCCTCTCTCTGTTCCCTCTCTCTGTGACCCCCTCTCTCTCCCACCCGCCTCTCTCCCTGTCCCCCTCTCTCTGGCCCCCTCTGTGTCACTCTCTCTCTGCCCCCTTCTCTCTGCCCCCCTCTCTGTCCCCTCTCTCTCTGTCCCCCTCTCTCTCTCTCTGTCCCCCACTCTCTCCATCCCCCCACTCTCTGTCCCCCTCTCTCCCTCCACTCTGTACCCCTCTCTATCCCCCACTCTCTATCCCCTCTCTCTGTCCCGTCTATCTCCCCCTCTCTCTGTCCTCCTCTCTCTGTATCCCTCTCTCTGTCCCCTGTCTCTCTCCCCCACTCTCTGACCCCCTCTCTGTTACCCTCTCTCTGCCCCCTTCTCTCTGCCCACTCGGCTGTCCCCCTCCTTCTCTGTCCCCCACTCTCTCCATCCCCACACTCTGTCCCCCTCTCTCTGACCCCCTCTCTCACCCCACTCTGTACCCCTCTCTGTCCCCCACTCTCTGTCCCCCTCTCTCTGTCCCCCTCTCTCTGACCCCTCTATCTCCCCCACACTCTGTGCCCCTCTCTCTGTCGTCTCTTTCTGCCCCTCTCTCTCTCTCCCCCTCTATCTCCCCCACTCTCTGACCCCCACTCTCTCCCACCCACCTCTCTCTGTACCCCCCACTGTCCCCCTCTCTCTCTGTCACCCCTCTCTTTCTGTCCCCCTCTCTCACTGTCCCCTCTCTCTCTGCCCCCTCTCTCTCTGTCCCCCTGTCACTGCCCCCTCTGTCTCTGCCCCCTCTCTCTGTCCCCCACTCTCTCCATCCCCCCACTCTCTGTCCCCCTCTCTCCCTCCACTCTGTACCCCTCTCTATCCCCCACTCTTATCTCCCCCTCTCTCTGTCCTCCTCTCTCTGTATCCCTCTCTCTGTCCCCTGTCTCTCTCCCC
The DNA here is from genome assembly GCF_037043375.1 of Chiloscyllium plagiosum. NCBI lineage: Eukaryota > Metazoa > Chordata > Chondrichthyes > Orectolobiformes > Hemiscylliidae > Chiloscyllium > Chiloscyllium plagiosum. The sequence goes on from NW_028270188.1 coordinate 20,098,302, forward strand.
CACTCTCTGACCCCCTCTCTGTTACCCTCTCTCTGCCCCCTTCTCTCTGCCCCCTCTCTGTCCCCCTCCTTCTCTGTCCCCCACTCTCTCCATCCCCACACTCTGTCCCCCTCTCTCTGACCCCCTCTCTCACCCCACTCTGTACCCCTCTCTGTCCCCCACTCTCTGTCCCCCTCTCTCTGTCCCCCTCTCTCTGACCCCTCTATCTCCCCCACACTCTGTGCCCCTCTCTCTGTCGTCTCTTTCTGCCCCTCTCTCTCTGCCCCCCTCTATCTCCCCCACTCTCTGACCCCCACTCTCTCCCACCCACCTCTCTCTGTATCCCCCACTGTCCCCCTCTCTCTCTCTGTCACCCCTCTCTTTCTGTCCCCCTCTCTCACTGTCCCCTCTCTCTCTGCCCCCTCTCTCTCTGTCCCCCTGTCACTGCCCCCTCTGTCTCTGCCCCCTCTCTCTGTCCCCCTCTCTCTGTCCCCCTCTCTCTGTCCCCTCTCTCTCTCCCCCCACTGTCTGACCCCCTCTCTGTCGCCCTCTCTCTGCCCCCTCTCTCTGTCCCCCTCTCTCTCCCACTCTGTATCCCCCTCTTTGTCCCCCTCTCTCTCTGTACCCCTCTCTCTGTTCCCTCTCTCTCTGACCCCCTCTCTCTCCCACCCGCCTCTCTCTCTGTCCGCCTCTCTCTCTGTCCCCCTCTCTCTGTCCCCCTCTCTCTGTTCCCCTTTATCTCTGGCCCCGTTTGTCTCAGCCTCTCTCTGCCCCCTTCTCTCTGCCCCCCGCTCTGTCCCCCTCTCTCTGTCCCCCACTCTCTATCCCCTCTCTCTGTCCCGTCTATCTCCCCCGCTCTCTGACCCCCTCTCTGTTACCCTCTCTCTGCTCCCTTCTCTCTGCCCCCCTCTCTGTCCCCCTCTCTCTCTCTGTCCCCCTCTCTCTCCATCCCCACACTCTCTGTCCCCCTCTCTCTGACCCCCTCTCTCCCCCCCCCCACTCTGTACCCCTCTCTGTCCCCCACTCTCTGTCCCCCTCTCTCTGTCCCCCTCTCTCTGTCCCCTCTATCTCCCCCCTCTCTGTCCCCCTCTCTCTGACCCCTCTATCTCCACCACACTCTGTGCCCCTCTCTCTGTCACCTCTTTCTGCCCCCCTCTCTCTCTGACCCCCTCTATCTCCCCCACTCTCTGACCCCCTCTCTGTTACCCTCTCTCTGCCCCCTTCTCTCTGCCCCCCTCTCTGTCCCCCTCTCTCTCTGTCCCCCACTCTCTCCATCCCCACACTCTCTGTCCCCCACTCTCTGACCCACACTCTCCCCCCCACTCTGTACCCCTCTCTGTCCCCCACTCTCTGTCCCCCTCTCTCTGTCCCCCTCTCTCTATCCCCTCTATTTCCCCCATCTCTGTCCCCCTCTCTCTGACCCCTCTATCTCCACCACATTCTGTGCCCCTCTCTCTGTCAGCTCTTTCTGCCCCCCTCTCTCTCTGCCGCCCTCTCTCTCTGACCCCCTCTATCTCCCCCACTCTCTTACCCCCACTCTCTCCCACCCACCTCTCTCTGTACTCCCTCACTGTCCCCCTCTCCCACTGTCACCCCTCTCTTTCTGTCCCCCTCTCTCACTGTCTCTCCCTCTCTGTCCCCCTCTTTCTCTGTCCCCCTCTCTCTCTGCCCCCCTCTCTCTCTGCCTCCTCTCTCTCTGTCCCCCTCTCTCTGCCCCCTCTGTCTCTGCCTCCTCTCTCTCTGTCCCCCTCTCTCTGTCCCGTCTATCTCTCCCCCGCTCTCTGCCCCCCTCTGTCGCCCTCTCCCTGCTCCCTCTCTCTCTGTCCCCCCTCTCTCTCTATCCCCCACTCTCTCCATCCACCACTCTCTGTCCCCCTCTCTCTGACCCCCTCTCTCACCCCACTCTGTACCCCTCTCTGTCCCCCACTCTCTGTCCCCCTCTCTCTGTCCCCCTCTCTCTGACCCCTCTATCTCCCCCACACTCTGTGCCCCTCTCTCTGTCGTCTCTTTCTGCCCCTCTCTCTCTGCCCCCCTCTATCTCCCCCACTCTCTGACCCCCACTCTCTCCCACCCACCTCTCTCTGTATCCCCCACTGTCCCCCTCTCTCTCTCTGTCACCCCTCTCTTTCTGTCCCCCTCTCTCACTGTCCCCTCTCTCTCTGCCCCCTCTCTCTCTGTCCCCCTGTCACTGCCCCCTCTGTCTCTGCCCCCTCTCTCTGTCCCCCTCTCTCTGTCCCCCTCTCTCTGTCCCCTCTCTCTCTCCCCCCACTGTCTGACCCCCTCTCTGTCGCCCTCTCTCTGCCCCCTCTCTCTGTCCCCCTCTCTCTCCCACTCTGTATCCCCCTCTTTGTCCCCCTCTCTCTCTGTACCCCTCTCTCTGTTCCCTCTCTCTCTGACCCCCTCTCTCTCCCACCCGCCTCTCTCTCTGTCCGCCTCTCTCTCTGTCCCCCTCTCTCTGTCCCCCTCTCTCTGTTCCCCTTTATCTCTGGCCCCGTTTGTCTCAGCCTCTCTCTGCCCCCTTCTCTCTGCCCCCCGCTCTGTCCCCCTCTCTCTGTCCCCCACTCTCTATCCCCTCTCTCTGTCCCGTCTATCTCCCCCGCTCTCTGACCCCCTCTCTGTTACCCTCTCTCTGCTCCCTTCTCTCTGCCCCCCTCTCTGTCCCCCTCTCTCTCTCTGTCCCCCTCTCTCTCCATCCCCACACTCTCTGTCCCCCTCTCTCTGACCCCCTCTCTCCCCCCCCCCACTCTGTACCCCTCTCTGTCCCCCACTCTCTGTCCCCCTCTCTCTGTCCCCCTCTCTCTGTCCCCTCTATCTCCCCCCTCTCTGTCCCCCTCTCTCTGACCCCTCTATCTCCACCACACTCTGTGTCCCTCTCTCTGTCACCTCTTTCTGCCCCCCTCTCTCTCTGACCCCCTCTATCTCCCCCACTCTCTGACCCCCTCTCTGTTACCCTCTCTCTGCCCCCTTCTCTCTGCCCCCCTCTCTGTCCCCCTCTCTCTCTGTCCCCCACTCTCTCCATCCCCACACTCTCTGTCCCCCACTCTCTGACCCACACTCTCCCCCCCACTCTGTACCCCTCTCTGTCCCCCACTCTCTGTCCCCCTCTCTCTGTCCCCCTCTCTCTATCCCCTCTATTTCCCCCATCTCTGTCCCCCTCTCTCTGACCCCTCTATCTCCACCACATTCTGTGCCCCTCTCTCTGTCAGCTCTTTCTGCCCCCCTCTCTCTCTGCCGCCCTCTCTCTCTGACCCCCTCTATCTCCCCCACTCTCTTACCCCCACTCTCTCCCACCCACCTCTCTCTGTACTCCCTCACTGTCCCCCTCTCCCACTGTCACCCCTCTCTTTCTGTCCCCCTCTCTCACTGTCTCTCCCTCTCTGTCCCCCTCTTTCTCTGTCCCCCTCTCTCTCTGCCCCCCTCTCTCTCTGCCTCCTCTCTCTCTGTCCCCCTCTCTCTGCCCCCTCTGTCTCTGCCTCCTCTCTCTCTGTCCCCCTCTCTCTGTCCCGTCTATCTCTCCCCCGCTCTCTGCCCCCCTCTGTCGCCCTCTCCCTGCTCCCTCTCTCTCTGTCCCCCCTCTCTCTCTATCCCCCACTCTCTCCATCCACCACTCTCTGTCCCCCTCTCTCTGACCCCCCTCTCTCCCCCCCACTCTGTACCCCTCTCTCTGTCCCCCTCTATATCCCCCTCTCTCTGTGCTCCTCTCTCTGTCGCCCTCTCTCTGCCCCTTCACCCTCCCACCCGCCTCTCTCTTTCCCCCTCTCACTGACCCCCTCTCTCTCTGTCCCCCTCTCTCTGTCCCCCTCTGTCTGTCCCCCTCTCTCTCTGTCCCCCTCAATCTTCCCCACACTCTGCCCCCCTCTCTCTCTGCCCTCCTCTCTCTCTGTCCCCCTCTCTCTCTGTACCCCTCTCACTGTCCCACTCTGTCGCCATCTCTCTGTCCCCCTCTCTCTCTGGCCCCCCCCTCTCTCTGATCCCCTCTCTCCCTGACCCCCCTCTATCTCCCCCCCTCTCTGTCCCCCTCTCTCTCTGTCCCCCCTCTCTCTCTGACCCCCTCTCTCCCTGACCCCACTCTATCTCCCCCACTCTCGGTGTCCCTCTCTCTGTCCCCCTCTCTCTTACATCCTCTATCTCCCCCCACTCTCTGTGCCCCTCTCTCTGTCGCCCTCTCTATCTCTCCCCTTTCTCTGTCCCCCCTCTCTCTGTCCCCTTCTCTCTGACCCCTCTCTCACTATATCCTCCCCTATTTCTCTCTCTCCCTCCCTCACCTTATCTCTCCCTTCCCTCTCTCTCTCCCTCTGTCTCTCCCTGCTCCTTTGCTCTCTCTCCATCTTCTCCCACTCTCGATGGCCCTACCTTGGTCTCTCTCTCTCTCCCCGTTTCTCTCTGACTCAATCTCTCTCCCTCCTGTCCTGCCCTTCCTCTCTCTCTGACACACTCTGTCTCCCTGGTCCTTCCCTCTCCCTCGAACCCAGAGACTGGGTGTTGGTGGTGCGGTTGCGTGTGGGGGGGTGGGGGTGAGATGATCGAGAGATGTGGGAAGTGGGAGGTGGGGAAATTGGGGTAGAGACGGAATTGCGGGAGGGAGACAGAGATGTCAGGAGAGAGAGAGAGTGAGGGTGAGGGGGAGAGAGAAGAATGGAGGCAGGTGGAGAAACTCATGTTGGGGTGTGAGAGAGAGAGGGGCAGAGTGAGGCAGAAAGAATAGTGGAGGCAGGTGGAGAAACCGGGGTTGGGGGGGGGGGTGTCTGAGAGGGGACCAGAGAGAGTGAAAGGGAGAGGTGGTGAGAGAGAGAGACAGTGTGCAGAGAGAGAGAGAGAGGGAGAGAATTGAGGAGGAAGAGTGGGGGTGAGGAAATGGGGAGGTCAGGTTGGAGTAGGGGGGTGGGGACAGAGGGAGGTAAACCCAGCTCCTGAGCTCAGGGCGCGGTGCCCTCCCCTTCCCTGAGGACCAGGACTTGGGGCTGAGTCTGTCTCTCTCCAGCTCAGCTTCTCCAACACAGACACACAACAACATCGCTCACTCTGCTGCTCGGCACGCTTTAATCAACATTTTTATTGGTTACAAATGGAAGTGATGGATACAGTCAGTGGGATGGTGCCTTTTCTCACTGGCCCCTGAGTTGTGAGAAACATTGAAATGTTTCCCTGTAACCCCCCTGTGGGATAAGGATGGACAAACCAGCGCTACCCTCAGTCTGTTACCATAGCGACAGGCTGCTCCATCGCTGAAACACTGAACTGAAATGAGAAAATTCCGGATGGATTGATTAATGAGGGAATTTGATGGATGGATGGATCTGGGTGAAGGGATATTTCAGCACATTCTTCAGCTGCTGCCTGAACTTAGTCTGGGTCACGGCATAAATCGCGGTGTTTGTGCAGCAACTGAGGAGCTGCAGCATGAAGCCCAATTCCTGCACAAAGGGATGGAGATACACAGACCGATACCCAATCCACCACATCCGTCTCCATATAGAAAACAGCATTAACATTGACCATAACAGGATGATATTGGCCGAGATCACAAACAGTAAAATGATGGATTTTTTTCGGTTTCTCATTTCAGTGTCAGACTGAGCGTCCCCATTGGTGTGAGCGCGGAGTCTCCTGCGGGCTCTGCTGGTCACTACAATGTGTCTGACGGTGAGAACATTGAGCAGCAGAACCAGGAGAAATGGGACACACGGGGTTAGAATGTGGTGGAGGAACTCGATTGTGACCCAGACACTGGAGGATCGAACAGCGTCTGTTACATCACAAAACCAGGGGACGTTCACCAGCCAATACTGAGCCATGAGCATAAAATACCAGGAAATGTCCTTTAAACAGCTCAGCACAGTCACTGCTCCCAGAACCACAGCCGCCGTCTTCTCACTGCAATATTTACTGTTCAGCTTCGGGCAACAAATGGCCACAAACCGATCAAAGGTGAAAGTGACGGTGAACCAGACAGAGCAGTCAGTGGCTGCATAAAGCAGGACAGCGTGGATATTACACACCGGGACGGAGTCCTTCAGGAAATAAAACTGTTCCCGATAAACAATGGGAATGTGTCTCAGGATCAGGTCGAGGATAATGACCAGGAGATCCGCCGCTGCCATGGCCCCCAGGTAACGTCTGACACATGGAGATAATCCACAATCTTTATAAAGCAGGACGTAGATGGTCACTACGTTAACTGTGAGGAAGGAAAACAAACGCATTATCCATCAGCCTGGAGGCAAAGGGACCCGTTTGATCGGGGACCCAGTGAGATTTTCAAATGTGTCCCTGTATTCAGGGATTTATTAAAATAATTGGAGCTGGAATAACAAATGGGAAGGTCGGAATTACTGACAAAAATGTGACATAAACCACAAGAAACCCTCCCTCCCCAAACACACAGAGACACATCCATAAGGACAGATGGTTTCCAGAACATTCCCACACACTCGATCACTCGAGAGCAGACACAGGTCACTCCTTCCCAGTTCCTAATACGGAGGGTATCCTGAAGGATTCTGTCCCAGTTCCCTGAAGACAAACAGAGTTTGGGAATTTCTCTATTTTGGTCTAAATTGTGGTCGATCCTGTGTCGTGGAGAAATGTAAACGCAGGGAAAACGTATTCACCCCTTTAACTGCCTGAGGGGCCTTCGGAACAGTGTCTCCTTCTCCCTGGAACGGGATCTCTTCCCTCGGGATCTGATCGTTTGTTCAATTCACTGACGTCCGGCCGTTCTCAAACAATGTCAGGGACAGAACGTTCCGGGGAATGGCAGTTATAGAATGTTGGGGACAGAACGTTCCGGGGAATGACGGTCAGTTATAGAATGTCAGGGACAGAACGTTCCGGGGAATGTCAGTTATAGAATGTCGGGGACAGAACGTTCCGGGGAATGTCAGTTACAGAATGTCAGGGACAGAACGTTCCGGGGAATGTCAGATATAGAATGTCAGGGACAGAACGTTACGGGGAATGTCAGTTAAAGAATGTTTGGGACAGAACGTTCCGGGGAATGTCAGATATAGAATGTCAGGGACAGAACGTTCCGGGGAATGTCAGTTATAGAATGTCAGGGACAGAACGTTCCGGGGAATGTCAGTTATAGAATGTTGGGGACAGAACGTTCCGGGGAATGTCAGTTATTGAATGTCGGGGACAGAACGTTCCGGGGAATGGCAGTTAGAGAATGTCGGGGACAGAACGTTCCGGGGAATGTCAGATATAGAATGTCGGGGACAGAACGTTCCGGGGAATGTCAGTTATAGAATGTTGGGAACAGAACGTTCCGGGGAATGTCAGTTATAGAATGTCAGGGACAGAACGTTCCGGGGAATGTCAGTTATAGAATGTCGGGGACAGAACGTTCCGGGGAATGTCAGATATAGAATGTTGGGGACAGAACGTTCCGGGGAATGTCAGTTACAGAATGTCGGGGACAGAACGTTCCGGGGAATGTCAGTTATAGAATGTTGGGAACAGAACGTTCCGGGGAATGGCAGTTACAGAATGTCAGGGACAGAACGTTCCGGGGAATGTCAGTTATTGAATGTCGGGGACAGAACGTTCCGGGGAATGTCAGTTATAGAATGTCGGGGACAGGACGTTCCGGGGAATGTCAGTTACAGAATGTCAGGGACAGAACGTTCCGGGGAATGTCAGTTATTGAATGTCGGGGACAGAACGTTCCGGGGAATGTCAGTTATAGAATGTCAGGGACAGAACGTTCCGGGGAATGTCGGTTATTGAATGTCAGGGACAGAACGTTCCGGGGAATGTCAGTTATAGAATGTCGGGGACAGAACGTTCCGGGGAATGTCAGATATAGAATGTTGGGGACAGAACGTTCCGGGGAATGACGGTCAGTTATAGAATGTCAGGGACAGAACGTTCCGGGGATTGTCAGTTATTGAATGTCGGGGACAGAACGTTCCGGGGAATGTCAGTTATAGAATGTCAGGGACAGAACATTCCGGGGAATGTCAGTTATTGAATGTCAGGGACAGAACGTTCCGGGGAATGTCAGTTATAGAATGTTGGGGACAGAACGTTCCGGGGAATGACGGTCAGTTATAGAATGTCAGGGACAGAACGTTCCGGGGAATGTCAGTTATTGAATGTCGGGGACAGAACGTTCCGGGGAATGTCAGTTATAGAATGTCAGGGACAGAACGTTCCGGGGAATGTCAGTTATTGAATGTCAGGGACAGAACGTTCCGGGGAATGTCAGTTATTGAATGTCGGGGACAGAACGTTCCGGGGAATGTCAGTTACAGAATGTCAGGGACAGAACGTTCCGGGGAATGTCAGTTATTGAATGTCGGGGACAGAACGTTCCGGGGAATGTCAGTTATAGAATGTCGGGGACAGGACGTTCCGGGGAATGTCAGTTATAGAATGTTTGGGACAGAACGTTCCGGGGAACTCTTTGACCTGTCCATCACCTTTCCTCCTACCCACCCCACCAACATGATGTACTGTGCATGGGCACACTGTACCATTAATGGGGTGAGAGACGGAGGGTCGAATCACAGGGATGGGAACTAAAGGCATTGCCGGATCAGCTGAAATGGTTAGATATACCACATTCTCAATCCACCGCCCAGACCCCATAAAGCCAGAGGGTCCTGCTCAGTACAACCCAGCAATCTGTCCAGAGTGGAGCACTGCACAGATCAGATCAGGGCATTGATCTATAATCCCAGACCACTTATCTGTCCAGCGCGGTGAGAAGTGCAGACCACAGCAGTGCATTGATCTATAAACCCAGATTAGATATCTGTCCAACACGCGGAGCTGTGCAAACCACAGCAGTGTATTCATCTATAACCCCGTAGTAGATATCTGTCCAACACGGGGAGTTGTGCAGACCACAGCAGTGCATTGATCTATAACCCCGGATTAGATATCTGTCCAACACGGGGAGTTGTGCAGACCACAGCAGTGCATTGATCTATAAACCTCAACCAGATAGTCTGACCAACACAGTGACCTGTACAGTGGTCACCCGTGAATTAATCTGTAAACCAGGAGCAGTTACCCTCCCAACAAGTAGGACTGTGTACACCACCCCAGTGCATTGCTCAGTAACACTGTGTTAGATCACTGCCCAGCGTGGGGAATCTTGCAACCCATGCTGGAAGTGACAGGATGTGCAGCTCCCATCCATTTACAACTCCATCTCTCCATTGTGCCCTGACAAGGGGATGCTGTGGGCGTGAACATCCCTGCCACAGAAATATAGAGATGGAGGGGGAATCAGTTTAAACAATAACAAATGGGAGGGGTATGGAAAATAGACAGAGAGGGGGAGACTGAGAGACAGTGTTATGGAAGGATGTGTTCCCAAGTTTCAGAATGCAGAAATGAAAACATTTTAACAGCATCCTGTAACATAAGTGTTTCCAGGAATTGTAGGTGAACATGATATTGGTGGGAGTTCAGGTGATGCAGAGTTTTAGATGAGTATTTGTTCTGCAGCTTTGTATCTGGGTGTAGGGTCAACAGAGTCTTTGGCTCATTGAGCTAAATCTAACAACAATTTGTCTCAGTGCTATTTCCATTGACTGTGACGGAGGGATCATCTACACTAGGCCGAACTAGTTTCCTGGTGCTATCTTATCGAACTCACCTCATTAACCACCCACCCCACGGTGTCCCTCTCATTCAATACCAGCCCGATTCTCCCACCCAATATGGCTGGAGGTACTCACCAATGCCCGGGTGTCCCTCGGTATTCCATGATCCATGACACTGGCACCATCTTTAAAAGGCCACTGAGCACAAGTTTGAGCTTTCTCTGTTAGGAGCTGCCATGCACAGCTTACCCCGGTTTGTCGACAGGAGCACTGAGGTCCTGGTGAATGGGCTAGTACAGAGGGGGACCATTCTCTTCCCAGAGTGGGCCATACCACCAGACCCACCGAGCATGGTCTGAGCTCACACCCAGCTCAGTGCAGTATCTGCGGTCTGAAGAAATGTTCAGCAATACAGGACAAGCATCAATAACCTTCCCCGCTCTGTCAGGATAAGGGTCACTGTATTCTCTCTGTTCCCTCACACTCACTGTGTATCTGTAATAGCACCAGCCCCCGAACAAGGCTCATTGTCAACCACTCTCACTGCCGCATGCAGCACCTTCTCGCTCTCTCTCTGTCTCTGTCTCTCTCTGTCTCTGTCTGTCTCTTTCTCTCTCTCCCCCTCCACTTTACCCCCCCCCCCCCCATTAATAACACTGCATGGAAACAACACTGTGGACTGACTCCATCCGGACACCTCACCGTGACCATGTCCTCCACCTACACATCGTCACCACCACCTCCCAGGAAGGGAGCACGGAGGCTCCCTCCTACACCTCCCCCTGTAAACAGCTCAGATACTGAAACTAATCTGTGATAGTCCCTGCCCTCCTCACTTGTCCTGACATTTTCAACAATCTGTGCTCATATACACGCAGCACTCTCTGTTCTCACACCCCCTTTATAATGGCACAGCCTGTTTTAAACTGTCTTTCATTGTCTTTCCTGCCGAAGTGTATCACCTCAAACTGCTCTGCATTAATCCCCATCTGCCATACACCTGAACACTACACCAATGTGTGATTGTCCTGTGATTGTCCTGTTACAGTTCCACACTGTCCTCCATAGACTTCAGAGTTCTTCCAGGTTCGGTGCCATCTCCAAACATTGAGATTGTTATAGCGTCACAGTCCCCATGAAACAACTGAAATCCTGCCCCACATACACGAGTGTGAGCAAGTGAAATACTGATATATTCCTATGGACAGTCGAATAATGACATGCTGTCAATGGAGCAACAAAAGTCCTGACACACACCAGACGGAGCAAATGAAATATTGACAAGCCACAGAGCAAGAGGAATCCGGATAGGTTCCACTTATCGATATTCACCAGGGTATAATGTGATGAAGTTGAAAGCGTGTACTGTACCTTTAAGCGAGGGTGAATTCTGTTCTGAACTGAGAGCTTACAAGCATCTGTAATATGAAAGGGTGGCAGACCCAGACACAGTATATTGCTGTAGAGCTGGTGTCGGGAAATAAGCAGTTAAGAGAAAGGTGGGGGGGGGGGGGGGGGGGGGTAAAATGTTCACTTTCAGAGTAAAAAATAAATTGATGTTTTTATTTAAACAGTGGGATTTGGTAGATCTGACACTCATATTTTAACAGTTTACGAGGCCAATTGAGCATTTCTTTATGTTTAGTTTAAATTACCAGATGAGCTCAATGTTGTGTCCGAACAATTGCTGTGTGTGTATCTGTGTGTCTCTGTGTGGGGCAGGTCTGGCAGTCTCTGTGGTGTTTAAAGTAATGCAATGCCACCCTCTGCTGGCCTCCACACGCCACTGCACAGGCATTGGCAGAGGGTGAAAACCAACAGGGATTCATTCAGAGAGGGGGAGGGAGAGGGCAGCTGCTCACAGCACCATCCAAACTGATGTCTTATCCATGGATTGATCTAAATGTCCTTTAAACGTTGTAACTGTCCCTGCTTTCACCACTTCCTCTGGAAGTTCATTCCACACACAAGCCAGATTCTATCTCAAATAATTCCCTCTCATGACTTCTGTAAATCTTTTTCCTCGCACCTTAAAATATCCCTCAGTTTTGAATCCCCAACTCTAGGGAAAAGTCATCAGCTCTTCAGCTTATCTGTACCCCTCATGATTTTATAAACCTCTGTAAAGTTACCCCTTAATCTCATACTCTCCAGTGAAAAAAGTCCCAGCCTACCAGCCTCTTCTTATAGCTCACTCCCTCCATTCCCAGAAACATCCAGGTTAATCTGTTCTCAACCCTCTCCATCTTAATTCTATCAAGGTCAATAATATCAAAGTGAATAGTCAAGGTGTTTTCGAAGGGTACGGGGAGACCAAAACTAGAGGACATAGGTTTAAGGTGAGAGGGGAAACATTTAAAAGTGACCTAAGGGGCAGCTTTTTCACCCAGAGGGTGGTGTGCCTATGGAAAGAGCGGGCAGGATGACCAGGATGGACACAGTATTCCAGAAGAGGTCTCACCAATGTCCTGTACAACCACAACATGACGTCCCAATTCCAATACTCAAAGGTCTGGCCAATGAAGGCAAGTGTGTTAAACACCTCCTTAACCACACTATCTGTATGAGATTCAAATTTTAAAGAATTATACCTGACGGCCTAGGTCTCTGTCCTACAACACTGCCAAAGGCCCTGCTTTTAATTGTATAGATCCTGCTTTTGTTTGATTTACCAAATCCAATACCTCGCATTAATCCAAACTAAACTCCATCTGCCACCCCTCAGTCCAGTGTGTGATATTATTGCCACCTCACCCTCCCCTTCAGTTTTAAAATGCCCATCCCCCTCTCCAGGAGGCCTGCACACTCTGGCCTTGATTTTCACAAAGCCTCTGAGCTTGGGTTGCCTTGTGTGGATAGGGGGAGGTGGGACAGATTGAAGACACAGTCAGTGAGGAGGAGAGGCTAGACAGTAATAACCGGCCTGGTATCATTTCATTGTTTTAGGAAGAGGGCAGTCGAACGTTAGAGTTGGTTAAGAGTGATCGGTGTTTTGGGACCAGAAATTAAGCTCTTCTTTCGTCTCTGGTGTTCAGTAATAAATATCTATTTGAGACCCTTCATTGGGCAGAGTGTATCTGCAGGATTTCTTTCCCTAATATTGCAAACTACAGATAATAGCGATTAAAGATGGCCATAGTTAATTTCGATGGCACAGCACAAACACTCAATATCCAACAGTTGAGACAAATATCTTGCATTTGATTAATAATACAAATTGTTTTTTGTAATTCAGTAATGGTAACCTGATTGTAATAAATTCACACCAAGCTGAAAGTGGGCACTAAAATATGACTCAAAATCTGGGTATGGTAGTGTGCTGGGTAGTGTCCCTGCCTCTGAGCCAGATCTCCTGATTTGATTCCAATTCCTGAACTTGTGTGGTAGTGCTCCAAGCTCTGGACTAGAAGGACTGGATTCAAGTCCTGCCTGTTGCAGAGCTTTGTCACATCATGTCAGAACGGGCTGATGAACAAACACACAGGAGAATAATGTTACAGCTTTATGAGTATTGCCCAGTGATGCTAGTGTCCCTACCTCCGGGCACAAAGGTCCAGGTGCAAATCCCACAGATGTGTCTCATAATACATCTGAACAAACTGATTAAAATTGATTCAGAATTGTGACTTGATGGAGAAGGAAGAGGTGTCAGTATTGCATTTCAGAATTTAGGCCCAGGATGACTGAAAGTACAGCCATTCGTGTTGATTGGAGTCACATTTCGCAGCAGTAAAGGTTTATAAAATCAGAACGGTCCTGGATAGGGTGAGTAGTCAGGGTTTTTCCCCAGGTTAGGGGCGTCCAATACGAGAGGGCATTGCTTGAAAGTGAGAGGGGAAAGGTTTTGATGAGGCCTAAGGGGCACCTTTTCACACAGAGGGTGGTGTGTGTATGGAATGAGCTGCCAGAGGAAGTGGTGGAGGCTGGTACAAATATAGCATGTAAAAGGAGCTTTTCCAGCAATTTCTGTAGTTGTTTTAAAACTGCGTTCGTTTTAACACAGGTATTCTGGATAAATTAAACATTTTATTTTTTAATGTCGCAGGGACATATAAACATATTCCAAATTGACCGAGACCATTTTCTGCTAAGGGTATGGCTCTGTGTATGACAGCAGCAATGATGCACCTACATGGAACAGGGAATGTGATGGGGACATAGTTTGGACAATGTACAAGGAGACATCACATGGTCCAGTTTGGGAGAGAATGACATTCCTGTGTGATTCAGCTCAGAGAGGGAGAAAATACAATCTGCCTGAGAAGGAAAGGCCTACTGCACTTTCTCTCCTTCATTATTCCTCATTTCAACAATGTGTGCGAGCCAAAAACAAAACTTTAA